>NC_041393.1:138853150-138868272 GCF_002162155.2 Triticum dicoccoides | reverse complement strand
GGAGCGGGGCGATGATCGGAAGGAGGCGGCAGCGGCTGCGGGCGCCTGGGCCCAGATCGGCCCGGGGCGGGCCGCAGATGGGCTCCGGCGGGCCCGTGCGGTGGAGGAGCGGTGGAGACGGTGGCGGGGACACATGGCGGATGCTGGTAGGTTGGAGGCGGCGGGGCACACGTGTCCGGCGAGGGAGCGGACAAGTCCAGCGGCGCGAGGGGAGCGGGGTTAGGGTTTGGACTGCAAAAAAATTGGGGAGAGGCACCTATTTATAGGTAGAGAAAGCTAGGAGAGTCCAAATGAGGTGCGGTTTTCGCCCACACTCTCGTGATCGAACGGCGGAGAGCATGGACGGGATTTAGATGGGCTAGGTGGGCTGTGTGAAGAGGTGCTGGGCTGCAAAGAGAATGGGGTTTCGGTGTTACACGGTTAACCATTGGGGCATCAAACGACCTCCAAATGGAATGAAATTTGACAGGTGGTTTACTGGTGATATACCAAGGCCACTCGGCAAATCTCGGTCCATTCCGAGAAAGTTTTTATCCTGCTCATGAAACAAGGTCTGAGAGGGGCGACGGACGCGTGCGAGTGTGGTTGGGCTCAGAACGGACAACGGAGAGAACCAGGGGAACCCAAACGGATGCAAGTTTTGAAAAACGTGCAGATGAAATGCAGATGATGACATGGCAAAGTGCAACACGCAAACAAACGACATGGCAACTATGGCGAATAACTGGAGGACACCTGGCGCACCAGATCCAGGGCCTTACAACTCTTTTCCACTAACAAGAGATCTCGTCCCGAGATCTTAGGAACGAGACGGAAGAGAAAGAGGATGAGGTGAAATAAGACTAGAAGAAACAAGAATAACAAACTCGTGGGAACTCGGGTAGAAAAGAGGAATGACGAGTATGACGAGAATGAAAAGCTCACAAATTACTACAACTACAGTTGCAGGTGCAGGTTATGTGATGATCCTGACGCGAGAGTGATCTTTGCTTGTTTTGGAGTTCTTCTTCTGCTTCTTCTTCGATCAGGGGATAGGTTCCAGGTCGGCATCCTGGGCTAGCAGGGTGGATGTCGTTTGAGCTTCTATTTGTGTTTCATCCATAGGCAGATGTTGCTCTTATGTATTGTGATGTTGTATTCATGTGGCATTGTATGCCTCCTGCATGTATCCCCAACTATTATGTAATGGTACGATGTAATGATATCCACCTTGCAAAAGCGTCTCCAATATGCGCTTCTATCCTTGGTGGGACCTTCGAGTTCCTTTAGGATAGGGTCGCATATTGGGCATGACAAGTTGGTATTAGAGCCAGGTTGCAATGTTTAGAGCTATCAAACAACATGATACAGGAACTCATCATGGCAAACAAAGGCATGGCATGCTAATACTAAAGACAAAGAACAAAACTCCCTTACTGAACTAATTCCGAAGATCAACAGAAAAGATGGTAGGATCCATGCAAACATGGCAAATGATATGACAGATTCAGAATAACTGTACATGGCAGGAACAACGATAAGTAGGCATGTTGGTGAGCTTGTACAACTCCCCACAGAGCATTTCATGGCATGTGAAGTCAACCAATAGTAAGATGACACAATTATGGAGGTACAAATGGCAATAGCATAATCATAGGGTGCATGGATCACTAGCAAAGCACATGGAAATACTGAAATTAATGTTAACAGGCTGACAGCAACATTATTTAGCAATTTGAGAGCAAGATACAACAAGCTACAGCAGGCTATAAATGCAACCAGGGGCATGGGTGGAAAGAGCATGACATGTAGACCAAAACATATTTGGTGAACATCTCCAGATTATGCATAGAATGACTTGTAGGAGCAGGTTTACCTCGCATCTTGATATAACCGATTCAGTTTAGCAAAACAGTAACAGCAAGTAGCCTACTTCACAAACTTGATGCACTCAGCACAAAGCACACAAAAATATATGGATTGCACCACTGTAAACATGGCATGAATATGCTCCTAAAACATTTAGACATCATGCTCATAGGATACACACACAAAATGCAATGAAAAAGACAAATCACCAAGTTCTGTTAACAGACAGTAGTTAACATCATATAGCACTCCTGCAATGATTATTAGGGTAACAATATGGACACAAACAATCATGGAACAATGGAACAAAATTAAGAGCATCTCGTGATGAAAATTTTGACATATTACACGCATAAATCGGAGCAGCACACATGAAGTTATGGCATGTCAAAGTGGGCACCAGGATATGCAAATTTCAGGACTTAGGAGAAAATCACCTCCGTGAAAGTCAACGCGGGACGAAGTGGTACCGGGACGGAGTGGATCGGGTCGGCGGGGAGCATTTGGATGATATCCCGGTGGATCTCGTCCCGATCCACCGGATTCGGTCGGCGAACTCCGGCGAGGAGGGAGGCGCGGGCGACGAGGCACCGGGACGTCGGGGAGGAGCGGGGACGGCGCCGGAGGCCGGATCTCGTCAAGGGAAGTAGCGGCGGACGATGGTGGAGCATCGGGCGACGGTGGCTGACAGGCGGCACGGGTAGCGAGGCATGCCGGGCGGTGACTGGAGTGGGGCGGCGCTCGGAAGGATGCGGCGGCGGCTGCGGGCTCCTGGGCCCAGATCGGCCCGGGGCGAGCCGCAGATGGGCTCCGGCGGGCCCGTGCGATGGAGGCGCAGTGGATACGGCGGCGAGGACACGTGGCGGATGCTGGTAGGTTGGAGGCGGCGGGGCGGACCTGTCCGGCTAGGGAGCGGACAAGTCCGGCGGCGCGAGGGAGCGGGGCTAGGGTTTGGACTGCGAAAAATTCGGGGGGAGGCACCTATTTATAGGTAGAGGGAGCTAGGAGAGTCCAAATGAGGTGCCGTTCTCGCCCACACGATCGTGATCGAACGACAGAGAGCATGGATGGGAGTTAGATGGGCTAGGTCGGCTGTGTGAAGAGGTGCTAGGCTGCAAAGAGAAGGGGGTTTCGGTGTTACACGGTTAACCGTTGGGGCATCAAACGACCTCCAAATAGAACGAAATTTGACGAGCGGTCTACCGGTGATATACCAAGGCCACTCGGCAAATCTCGGTCCGTTCCGAGAACGTTTTCATCCCGCTCACGAAATAAGGTCAGAGAGGGGCGACGGGCGCGTGCGAGTGTGGTTGGGCTCAGAACGGACAACGGAGAGAACCGGGGGAACCCGAACGGATGCAAGTTTTGAAAAACATGCAGATGAAATGCAGATGATGACATGGCAAAGTGCAACACGCAAACAAAAGACATGCCAACTACGGCGAATAACTGGAGGACACCTGGCGCACCAGATCCGGGGTGTTACAACTCTCCTCCACTAACAAGAGATCTTGTCCCGAGATCTTAGGAACAAGACGGAAGAGAAAGAGGATGAGGTGAAATAAGACTAGAAGAAACAAGAATAACAAAGTCGCGAGAACTCGGGTAGAAAAGAGGAATGACGAGTATGACGAGAATGAAAAGCTCACAGATTACTACAACAACAGTTGCAGGTGCAGGTTATGTGATGATCATGATGCGAGAGCGATGTTTGCTTGTTTTGGAGTTCTTCTTCTGCTTCTTATTTGATTAGGGGATAGGTTCCAGGTCGACAGTCTGGGCTAGCAGGGTGGATGTCGTTTGAGCTTCTGTTTGTGTTTCATCCGTAGTCGGATGTTGCTCTTATGTATTGTGATGTTGTATTCGTGTGGCATTGTATGCCTCCTGCATGTATCCCCAACTATTATGTAATGGATCGATGTAATGATATCCACCTTGCAAAAGCATCTCCAATGTGCGCTTCTATCCTTGGTGGGACCTTCGAGTTCCTTTAGGATAGGGTCGCATATTGGGCATGACAAGTTGGTATCAGAGCCAAGTTGCAATGTTTGGAGCTATCAAACAACATGCTACAGGAACTCATCATGGCAAACAAAGGCATGGCATGCTAATACTAAAGACAAAGAACAAAACTCCTTTACTGAACTAATTCCGAAGATCAACAGAAAAGATGGTAGGATCCATGCAAACATGGCAAATGATATGACAGATTCAGAATAACAGTACATGGCAGGAACAACGATAAGTAGGCATGTTGGTGAGCTTGTACAACTCTCCACGGAGCATTTCATGGCATGTGAAGTCAACCAACAGTAAGATGACACAATTATGGAGCTACACATGGCAATAGCATACTCATAGGGTGCATGGATCACTAGCAAAGCACATGGCAAAACTAAACTTAATGTTAACAGACTGACAGCAACATTATTTAGCAATTTGAGAGCAATATTACAACAAGCTACAGCAGGCTATAAATGCAACCAGGGGCATGGATGGATAGATCATGACATGTGGACAAAAACATTTTTAGTGAACATCTCCATATTATGCATAGAATTACTTGTAGCAGCAGATTTACCTCGCATCATGATATAACCGATTCAGTCTAGCAAAAAAGGAACAGCAAGTAGCCTACTGCACAAGCTTGATGCACTCACCAAAAAGCAAACAAAAATACATGGATTGCACCACTGTAAATATGGCATGAATATGCTCCTAAAACATGTAGACATCATGCTCATAGGATGCACACACAAAATGCAATGAAAAGGACAAATCACCAAGTTTTGTTAACAGACAGCAGTTAACATCATATAGCACTCTTGTAACAATGATTAGGGCATCAAGATGATCTCAAACAAGCATGGCACGGTGGAACAAAATGTAGAGCATCTCGTGATGAACATTTTGACATATTACACGCATAAATTGGAGCAGCACACATGAAGTTATGGCATGTCAAAGTGGGCACCAGGATATGCAAATTTCAGGACTTAGGAGAAAATCACCTCCGCGAAAGTTAACGCGGGACGAAGTGGTACCGGGACGGAGTGGATCGGGTCGGTGGGGAGCATTTGGATGAGATCCCGGTGGATCTCGCCCCGATCCACCGGATCCGGTCGGCGAACTCCGGTGAGGAGCGCGGCGCCGGGGACGAGGCGCGAGGACGTCGGGGAGGAGCGGGGACGGCGTCGGAGGTCGGATCCCGTCGAGGGAAGCAGCGGCGGCCGGTGGCGGAGCTTCGGGCGACGGTGGCTGACGGGTGGCGCGGACGGCGGGGAAAGGCAGGGATGCAGCGGCGGCCCAGGACGGCGCGAGCGGCGAGGCACGCAGGGAGGCAACCGGAGCGGGGCAGCACTCGGAAGGAGGCGGCGGCGGCTGCGGCCGCCTGGGCCCAGATCGGCCTGGGGCGGGCCGCACATGGGCTCCGGCGGGCCCGTGCCGTGGAGGCGCGGTGGAGACGGCGGTGGGGACACGTGGCGGACGCTGGTAGGTTGGAGGCGGCGGGGCGGACGTGTCCGGCGAGGGAGCGGACAAGTCCGGCGGCGCGAGGGGAGCGTGGATAGGGTTTGGACTGCGAAAAATTCGGGGGAAGGCACCTATTTATAGGTAGAGGGAGCTAGGAGAGTCCAACTGAGGTGCGGTTTTCGCCCACATGATCGTGGTCGAACGGCGGAGAGCATGGAGGGGAGTTAGATGGGCTAGGTGGGCTGTGTGACGAGGTGCCGGGATGCAAAGAGAAGGTGGTTTTGGTGTTACACGGATAACCATTGGGGCATCAAACGACCTCCAAATGGAACGAAATTTGACGGGCGGTCTACCGGTGATATACCAAGGCCACTCGGCAAATCTCGGTCCATTCCGAGAACGTTTTTATCCCGCTCACGAAACAAGGTCTGTGAGGGGCGACGTGCGCATGAACGGACAACAGAGAGAACCGGGGGAACCCGAACGGATGCAAGTTTTGAAAAACATGCAGATGAAATGCACATGATGACATGGCAAAGTGCAACACGCAAACAAAATACATGGCAACTACGGCAAATAACTGGAGGACACCTGGCGCACCAGCTCCGGGGCGTTACAAATGTTGAGTCCATGGATTATGCACTTTTACCTTTCCATCATTGCTAGCCTCTTTGGTACCATGAATTGCCCTTTCTCACCTTGAGAGTTGGTGCAAACTTCGCCAGTGCATCCAAACCCCGTGATACAATACGCTCTATCACACATAAACCTCCTTATATCTTCCTCAAAACAGCCACCATACCTACCTATCATGGCATTTCCATAGCCATTCTGAGATATATTGCCATGCAACTTTCCACCGTTCCGTTCCGTTTTTCATGACACACATCATCATTGTCATATTGCCTTGCATGATCATGTAGTTGACATCGTATTTGTGGCAAAGCCACCATGCACAAATTTTCATACATGTCACTCTTGATTCATTGCCCATCCCGGTACACCGCCGGAGGCATTAATATAGAGTCATATCTTGTTCTAGTTTTGAGTTGTAATTCATGAGTTGTAAATAAATAGAAGTGTGATGATTATCATTATTAGAGCATTATCCCCAAATAAAAAAAAGAAAGGCCAAAAAGAAAAAAGGCCAAAGAAAAAAAAGAAAATTAAAAAAAGAAAAAAAGGGGGCAATGTTACTATCCTTTTCCACACTTATGCTTCAAAATAGCACCATGTTCTTCATATAGAGAGTCTCATATGTTGTCACTTTCAATATACTAGTGGGAATTTTTTATTATCGAACTTGGCTTGTATATTCCTACGATGGGCTTCCTCAAAATGCCCTAGGTCTTCGTGAGCAAGCAAGTTGGATGCACGCCCACTAGTTTCTTTTGTTGAGCTTTCATGCATTTATAGCTCTAGTGCATCCGTTGCATGGCAATCCCTACTCCTCATGTTGACATCAATTGATGGGCATCTCCATAGCCGGTTGATTAGCCTCGTCAATGTGAGACTTTCTCTTTTTTTTGTCTTCTCCACACAACCTCCATCATCATATTCTATTCCACCCATAGTGCTATATCCATGGCTCACGCTCATGTATTGCATGAGAGTTGAAAAAGGCTGAAGCACGTTAGAAAGTATGAACCAATTGCTTGGATGAAATCGGGGTTGTTCTTGATGGGAGTATTTTGTGTGATGAAAATGAAGCATAGTCTAATTATATGATTTTTGTAGGGATGAACTTTCTTTAGCCATGTTATTTTGAGAAGACATGATTGCTTTGATTAGTATGCTTGAAGTATTACTATTTCTTATGTCAATATGAACTTTTATTTTGAATCATTTGGATCTGAACATTCATGCCACAATAAAGACAATTACGTTGAGAATTATGCTAGGTAGCATTTCATATAAAAAATTATGTTTTTATCATTTACCTACTCGAGGAAGAGCAGGAATTAAGCTTGGGGATGCTTGATACGTCTCCAATGTATCTATAATTTTTTATTGTTCCATGCTTATATTACCCGTTTTGGATGTTTATGGGCTTTACTTTACACTTTTATATCATTTTTGGGACTAACCTACAAACCAGAGGCCCAGCCCGAATTGTTGTTTTTTTGCCTATTTTAGTGTTTCAAAGAAAAGGAATGTCAAACAGAGTCCAAACGGAATGAAACCTTCGGGAGCGATCTTTTTGGAACAAACGTGATCAAGAGGACTTGGAGTGGAAGTCAAGAAACAAAGGAGGCAGCCACGAGGGTGCCCGGCGCGCCCCCTATAGGTGGGCATGCCCCCACCCTCGTGGGCCCCTCGAGCGTCCACTGACCTACTTCTTCCTCCTATATATACCCATGTACCCCAAAAACATCAGAAACAACCACGAAATACTATTTCCACTGTCGTAACCTTCTGTATCCGTGAGATCCCATCTTCGAGCCTTCGTTGGTGCTCCGCCGGAGGGGGAATCAACCATGGAGGGCCTCTACATCATTTCCAAGGCCTCTCCGATTAGTTGTGAGTAGTTTACCACAGACCTTCGGGTCCATAGTTATTAGCTAGATGGCTTCTTCTCTCTCTTTGAATCTCAATACAAAATTCTCCTTGATCTTCTTGGAGATCTATTGGATGTAACTCTTTTTGCGGTGTGTTTGTCGAGATCCGATGAATTGTGGGTTTATGATCAAGTTTATCTATGAGAAATATTTGAATCTCCTCTAAATTCTTTTATGTGTGATTAAATTATCTTTGCAAGTCTCTTCGGATTATCAGTTTGGTTTGGCCTACTAGATTGATCTTTCTTGCAGTGGGAGAAGTGCTTAGCTTTGGGTTCAATCTTGCGGTGTCATTTCCCAGTGATAGCAGGGGCAGCAAGGCATGTATTGTATTATTGCCATCGAGGATAAAAAGATGGGGTTTATATCATATTGCATGAGTTTATCCCTCTACATCATGTCATCTTTCTTAATGCGTTACTCTGTTCTTTATGAACTTAATACTCTAGATGCATGCTGGATAGCGGTCGATGTGTGGAGTAATAGTAGTAGATGCAGGCAGGAGTCGGTCTACTTGTCACGGACGTGATGCCTATATACATGATCATGCCTAGATAATCTCATAATTATTCGCTTTTCTATCAATTGCTCGATAGTAATTTGTTCACCCACCGTAATACTTATGCTATCTTGAGAGAAGCCACTAGTGAAACCTATGGCCCTGGGGTCTATCTTTATCATATAAAGCTTTCAATCTACTTTTATTTGCATCTTTACTGTTCCAATCTATATCATAAAATACCAAAAATATATTTATCTTATCATGTCTATCAGATCTCACTTTCGCAAGTGGTCGTGAAGGGATTGACAACCCCTTTATTGCGTTGATTGCGAGTTCTTGTTTGTTTGTGTACGTGCGTGGGACTTTTGAGCATCCTCCTACTGGATTGATACCTTGGTTCTCAAAAACTGAGGGAAATACTTATGCTACTATTGTTGCATCACCCTTTCCTCTTCAAGGAAAACCAACGCAAGCTCAAGACGTAGCAATCGCCATGATCTTGCGTGTCCGTAGGTAAATTTTTGAAATTACTACATTTCCCAAAAGGACCTTCACAAAGCACATAACTTGGTACAGTTTTTTGAAGAAAGTTCAAAATGGATCAATCAAAGAAAGGGTTCTTGCATGTATTACAAGGTGTAAAGTTGAGTAAGACTCAAAGCCCGACCACGGCAGAAAATAAAAAGAGAATGAAAGTCATTCCCTATGCCACAGTCATAGGTTCTATAAAGTATGACATGATGTGTACCAGACCTATTGTGTACCTTGCCATGAGTTTTGGCAAGCACTACAAAAAATACACTTCCGTGATGATACGTGTTTGTCACAGTAGGTCGCATTTTTGTCATGCATGTACATCCATGACGATTTTATGACAGAATCAAGATAGTCATACATGTGCTGTCGTAGAAGTGTTCCATGACGTTACCAAAATTATCATCACGTAAGTGTCCACTTCCATGACGATAAATCGCGGGTCAAAGAAGTGCTTTCGTCAAGGGTGACTGACACGTGGCATCCACTGTAACGGAACGCCGTTAAGCTATCGGGTCAGGTTTTGGATCTGATAACCCGTTAACAGCCCCGACCAATGGGGATTTTCCATGTGTAAAATCATCATTGGCTGGAGGAAACATGTGTCGGCTCATCGTTGGGACAGATGTCATCCACTCATTGGACAGAAGGCGCCTATGATACGTCGACACGTGGCATGGCCATCAAGTTTAAATGGGTCGGCCCAACTAAATGCCCACAAGATTTTGCGGCCATAATGGGCCGGCCCAGCTAAAGGCCCACGAGATTTTGCGGACCATAATGGGCTGGCCCAGCTAAAGGCCCACAAGATTTCACGGGCCATAATGGGCCGGCCCAGGTAAAGGCCCACAAGATTTTTGTGTGCCATAATGGGCCGGCCCAGGTAAAGGCCCACAAAATTCTTGCGGATCATAATGGGCCGGCCCAGCTAAAGGCCCACGAGATTTCGCCGACACTAATGGCCCGGCCCAGCTGTAGGCCCACAAGATTTTGAGGACCCTAGTAGGCCGGCCCATTAACTAGCTACCATGTTTTGGGCCAAATGTCGGCCCATACTTGATCCGGTCCATTAATGGCCTACCACGTTCCGGGCCTAATAATGGCCCATATGAGATCCGGCCCGTTAAAAACCCCCCACGTTCTGGGCCAAATCACGGCCCTTTAAGAGGCTTCAGCCTCAATTATGGCCCATATCAGATTCGGCGCGTTAACTGGACGCTATGCTTTTGGGCCCACTTGCAAAAGGCCATTTAGTAATTCGGCCTGATATTAGTTTCGGCCTGTTAAGGGGCCATTTAACATTTCGGCCCTATATTAATTTCGGCATGTTAAAAGCTCGTCATATAGTTGGGCCTAACTACGGCCCGGTTTGCATTCGGCCTGCTCGCAGCCGATATCTGATTGGGCCAAACAAGGACCGAGACAATTTTGGCCTATTAAAAGCATGTGATTTGATTCGCACAATCATGGGCCGGGGTCCATTTCGGGCTGCTGCCGGCCCGTGAGCTGTTCGACACATTTCAGGCCCAACCTACTTCTCAACCTCCTAAAAGCCCATTGAGTTTTCTTGCGAAAAGAGCGTCGGTGGTTACTTCGCCTATTAAAGGCCCGAATCTACTAGTGGGTTAGTTTGACGGGGCCCATGATGCGGATCATACATCGTGATTGCATGACGGCCCAATTATGTACCGTAATTTTACAGTTTGGCCACTTTACTACGAAGACAGGATATATATACAGTAAAATAACTACAGCATCATGAATAAGAAAAAACCTAGACTATACAATAAAGAAATTATGGCATATTACATCCACTGGGCATCAAAGTTCGCCACTATGATAATAAAGCACAAGCATACAGCAGATTACATACACTAGGGATCAAAGATCGCCACCAGTGCAAATAAACACACCGACAAAATAATATACAAAACCGACAGCACTTCAATAGAGTTCAAGAAAGTTTAGCCCTGCTGGTGAGCTGCAGCGCAAGCACCTGAGCAAGATGATGAGACTGCGCTTGTTCAACACTTATATCTTCCTCACTCTGAAAGATAAACAAGCAGACAGATGACAGGTTTTGCACATAAAAGTATCAGTGCTGACAATTCATCACATTTCTTACTAACGAATAAAGTGACACAGTTTAAAAATGCATTAACGCAATATGGTATTGTTCACGCCAAGACATGGCAGGAAATGACATTGTGAAGGAGTTGGCAGCTTCACGACACCACTGGATTACAGATCAAGAACTCATAAGTATCAATGGTTAGTGTGTTGTCAATTTATCCCATTCCAGATTGGAAAATAAAGAGACGGTTTAAATAATAGTAGAATGATATGACATTGTTCATAGTTAAGACATTGCAGAATATAACATTGTGCTGTAGTGGGTAGGTTCACCATACCACTGGATTACGGATGAAGAACAGAAGCATACATGCAGTGCAAAAGAAGATCACTGGCTCTGTATAGTTTAATTTACATGGTATGAAGAAGGAACTTGGTTGTACAACTAAAAACTTAAATTGAGAAGGACAAACTTTTGTTTATGAACTACATAATAAACATTAAACATGCAATTTGATGCAAACACCAAAAATAAACAGTTGTTGCAGTCGTGCCTAACCAAATATACACAACAAAGTTTGAAGGCTTGAGAAGGACAAACTTACATTACTGGTGAAGACAGGCTCTATAAAGCCCTTCTCCATGCTGATGGGGGGCAATTCAAGAAGTTTACCACAGAATCTTCTTCATAAGCATTGACTTTATTCTACATTTTGTTAGGAGTATATATAGATGTGATAATATACGAAAAAATGGAGAATATTTAAGATAAGATGAAGAGTGATGCTACATAACCAAGTAGCTATAAATGTATGTGCAGCAATACAGGCAAAAGGCACAGCCAAGAGCAATGCACAGCTAAACTTCTTCAGTACCAACTTTATGGTAAGAGTAAATATAGATCTGATGTGAAGAAAATGGAGGGCAAAGGAAAATAAGCTGCAGAGTGATGGTACATGAACAACTACATGTCAATATAAGTACACTGATAAAGGATAGCATGTACTTACAAGAACAATGCAGAGCTAAAAAAATTCATTAGCATTGGATATATTCTACATTAATGTAACTATTCATACAGATCAGATAATTTGGAGCGAACAATTGATAAGCAAGATATCATGTATACTGCTGTCACATAATGAACCAGGTATGTATGCAAGTACAGTGATACAGGACAACGGGTACTAACAAGAGCAAAGCAGCGGGCAGCATATTTGTGATATCTTGTCGTTCTTTTCAAACCGGAATTCTTCTTCGAGCAGATTTCCTGCAAAAAAGATCTGTACGGCTCATGCGGAAAAGTAGAAGTTCAATTTGTCATGTGATTTCATAGACAGTACCTCATCCTGGGAACGAGACTAGTGCATAACAAGGTTTTTCCATTCAATGTCTTCTAAATTTAGCACAGGAGACTTCACCGGAAATTCGTTTATAGACTTGCCATCAAAGTGTGGTTTCCTCAGGTAACATCGATACTGATGCAATGCTTCCTTGAAAAGCACAAGCAAGCTTTGCTCGTCATGACTATCCAGATTGACCCTCGCCTAGTTACAACAATGTAATGTAAATCATTGATGTGTTCGATCAGCAGAAAACAGGAAAATAATAACCATGAATAATAGCACTTACACGTAAGTTGGACAGGAAGATGTGAAAATGGTGTTTCTCTTCACTATAATATTCCCATAATATATGCACGTAGTCCCTAACAACATTGAAAGCATTGTCTTTTAAACTGGGAATAAATGGAATGGGGTTCCAATCTGCAGGAATTGGCCGTCTCTGCAGTTGGGATAGGTCTTTGGCCGGTGGACTTGTTGTACTTTTTGCTGGAGTGGGATTTTTCTGTGGTATGGCTGGTGCTATGGCAAATGAAATCGGTATACCTTTTGCTGGAGTGCAGGTCCTGTGTGGTGGGGCTAGTGGTGTGGCCAGTGAAGTATGGGTACAGTCTGCTGGAGTCGGTCCTACGTTTTGTGTCACTGGTTGTACAGCCAATATAAGTGGGGCGCTATCTGATTTCTCCGGCACCACCACGTTTTTCAAGGACTTTGCTGGTGCTCCTTTGGGTTCGGCAATCACCCTCTTCCTTTTTGATGTCTGATGCACAAGAACAGCATTTGAGTGGAAAAACATGGTATGATGACAGATGGAATATGTATTGATAATGGATGGGCATGGCATCTCGAGTTATATGATGAGTAAACTAAGCAGATGGCGGTGCAACAAAGTAGAAGAAATGCAAGACAACATATGCAAGATACGCGCAATCAATAAAACCTTGCCAAATTAGAACAGGCACCTTGATGGGTGAACAGGACAGGCCATCTGCCTTTGACTCCTCGAGGTTAGAATAGTCATTAGGATGATATTCTGAACAAGAATCAACAGGTGGGGAGCGTATGAGTTTCATTGCTTCCAGAATGGCACTCAATGCCTTGGTGCCAATTTTGTAAGTCATTGCAGTGTTCCACAATATTCTTCTGATGCGCGGATTCTGATATTCACTGTAATTGCGTATAATATCTGAGAACCATGAAAACATAAATAGTTGTGAGATTATCTTTGTAATGGAGATGATATTCTAATATAGGGGTGCCCCTGTAAACACTTGTGTGCTATCACTAGATTCTGATGAGAGAGCTCATGTGTGTTGTAATATGGTGCGTGCATTTATATAATCTCGCACAAGTACACAAAAAATAGGCTCCAGAAGTAAGGATAGCTGGCAGATGACAAGTTCATAATATACTGTATAGAGAGTTTATTGCCAAACCATGATAACAAGAGCACACAGCAACTAGTCAGATCATAGTGTACATAACAGGGGTACACCATAACCATGATATATAAATCGGGAAAGTGGAACTGGCTTGAAAATACGGTGTTGTATTGCCGCTAGTAATTGAAAGCCTATCGATCACGTATAGGCCAGCTCTATCAACTGTTGACTACAGATGTCCTTGCGCCCCTTCCTGACAAGGAACATACTATACGTACTAAATACAGAATAAACAAAGAGGAACATGTTAAAGAACAGAAGAGGAAGCATATTCTTGAGGTTTCGCTTCATTGCATACAATGTTGGTTGCCCACTCATGATGAATCACAACGCCCAAAGAAATGCAATTCCATGTTGTCTCTCTATATGTGGCAATTTTGAACAAGAGTCATTAGGATCATATTCTGAACAAGAGTCAACAGGTGGGGAGCGTATGAGTTTCATTGCATCCAGAATGGCACTCAATGCCTTGGTGCCAATTTTGTAAGTCATTGCAGTGTTTAGCTTCAAGAGTGGACTGCTGCTAGTGCGACACAAAGCAGCTACACGGATCATAGTGTAGATATAACGGGAAAACCTTAAGCATCAGAGTAAAATCAGCAAAGTGGAACTTGCTGGAATATATGTGCTAGTTTGCCGGTACGGCTAGAAAGGCTTCGGATACCAGCTCTCTTCAAGTGAAGGTGTGGTACTGTTAATATCAGTGTAACTCTCAAAGGCGACACAGCTCCCCGCATTTCCTTGCTATTCTAATAGGATTCAAGTGGGCAGGCCACTACAAATCATATTCCTATGTTTACAAGATCCTACAAATCAAAGAGGCTCAAAGTGTCCATCACAACTGACCATATAGACCTCTACACTGCAAATGTCCCTGCTCATCTTCAGTACAAGGAACATACTGTACTACTATCATACTCCCTCCATTCCAAAATATAAGTCTTGGTAGAGATTTCTACTATGGATCACATACAGATGTATCCAGATACATTTTAGAGTGTAGATTCACTCATTTTGCTCCATATGTAGTCCATGGTGGAATCTATACAAAGACTTGTATTTAGGAATGGAGAGAGTACATATTAAAGAAGAACGGAAGAGGAACATGGTAAAGAAGAGTAAGCAAATTTTGGATAATAAAATGTTGGTTGCGTAGTGCCCACACATGATGCACCAGAGCGCATTAAGAATGCAACGCCTAGCTGTCTCTTGACCATTTCAGGCGGTTGGATGAAGATCCTACATCTCCTAACCCATCTTCTTCCTCGTCTCTGATTCTTCCCATACAGAACATTGCACGGCTGCCGGCCGGACCACCGGCCCCCACCGTCTGTGTTCCTCCGCCACCCCC
>NC_041393.1:138849990-138853004 GCF_002162155.2 Triticum dicoccoides | reverse complement strand
CGTCGAGTTTTCTTTGTTCGGTGAGGCCCCACAACCACCCAAGCCCCTTCGTTCGCTCCGGCGAACTCCGGCGAGCTCTGAAAAATTTAGTCTACTGTGATTTAACTAGTGTGGAATATAAAAGGGGGAAACCATAAGCATTGGGAGTATAGTGTTGAGCGTGCCATGGCGGATCTGAAGGTGCAAACCGGACAAAGGCAACTTCGTAACCAAGACAAGAAATCAGAGTAAAGCAGTGGCGATCTATTTTCTTGTTGCGATAAATAAGTTGAGCAGATACGGAAGAGTACCGCCTCTAGTGCGGCGCCGTGTACGCATCTACTGAGAATTTGACGGTGCTGCGGTAGCAACGGCTGTCGGCGGCGTGGAACCAGATCTAGGAGGGTAGACGGTGGCGGTGGGGCGTGGTGGACGAGACGGTCATAGGAGCGGCGTCGGCAAGGTGGACGACGGCGGGGATGAAGCGAGAGGACGGGATGCAAGGATCCCAGTCCGAAGTCGTGGATGAGAGAGGTCGATCTCTTATAATGGACGGCGGCGTCGGGGTATCAGCTCCGACATGGTGGAGGAGGACGGCGGTGGATGGGGTGGCGGACGGTGGCGGACGGAGGAGGGTGGGGTGGAGAGGGTGTTTTGGTGCCCACGGAGTACGAATGGGGAAAAGGGAGGTAGAGAGGAAGCGGGAACCATGTATTCAGGGCGTGCTTGTCTCAAATGCGAGGAAATTTACAAACTCAGCCCCCGTTTCAAATTTCTACTACATCACAGCAACATTAGTCGGTTGGGGATAGGACGGTAATCGCGCATACACCAAATATTTGCCGACGAGAGTTTGTTTTTGGTGCCCACCGTGTATGAATATGAATCGGGGAGGGAGTCGATTTCGGCCAAGGACACACTGTGTTTTGGCACCCACCGTGTATGAATCCAGGTGAGAGGCGGTTACGTCACGTTTGGGTGAAATTACAAACCTACCCCTATCGAAACCTATAGAAATCCAACAGATAGGCTTTGCGTGGCAGGGATAGGCAGTAGTAATTTCCATCTCGCAGATTTTGGTTTCGGATGGTTACTACGACTTTCCCCCGCTTCATTCAAATTTTGCAGAGTGCACGTTTACGCTCGTGCCAACTCAATTCAAATCCCGTTTGTATTCTATTTTTTTCGGGCGGGATCCATTTTCAATTGGTATTACATTCTATATACATCATTTTTTTATATATACAAATGGTATGATCTCAGATTCATAAGGTTGTATCCATCAATTTGGATTTTCAAATATTTGAAACCACTTTATGTTGAAATCCAATGTATGCATTCCTTGTTAACTGTCTCCAATTAATGTGTGTTTCATGCGGGTTTTTTTTACTTCTCAAACATGTATAATGTGTTTCACACACGCAACATATAGTGTAATCCCGTTTAGACATTAATTGCATATAAACCATGCATTGTTTGTAATTAAAGAATCTATGGATTAGCAATATTGATAAACTATATAACATTACACATGTGCCCAAATTCAAATGAATATGCATGTTTGATACACCAATTTGCGTTATGATATTATCGATGTCGTGATCTCCAGTTTAAATATTTGAATCCTCTTTAATCCATATATTCATCTCATATAGCTATCACTCATGCTTATATAGGACTATCTCTCTGGACCTATACGCGTTCATCGTCTCGCAGGTATCTCTCATGCTACTTGTATGTTGATAATGATCTATCTTCGTAACACACTGACGGTACTCTCTCCCTTGACCTTCATCACTCTATCTCTCTCTAAGTATATCTCGCTCCCTGCTATGTGTCTCTAACTATGATTCTCCATGTGGAATCTCTTTCTCTCACACAAACACAAAACTTTGTCTCCCGGGGTCTCATTTCTCTCTACTATTCCCATGTGTGTCACTCGCACACCCCTCATACAGAGATGTCTTTCGCTCCTTAGATATGAGATCCTACGACTCTTCCTCTTAAATATCTCTTTCTCACACACAAACACAAACTCTGTCTCCCAGGGTCTCATATTTCTCCATTGTTCTCTTGTATGTCGCTCACACACACACTCTCTCTCCCTAGATATATCGTGCGTTCCCTCATATGTCTCTCTAGCTATCACTCTTGTTGTGAAATATCTTTCTCTCTCGCAGACATAAAAATCCATCTCTCGGGATCTCATTTCTCTCTGATATTTGTTTGTATGTGACTCACATGCACCCTCTCTCTATCTCTCTCACACCCACACACATAACTTAGCATTCTGATCCACTCGACTCCTATCTCTAACGCATACTAGCTAGCATCTTTATCTTTTTATTTATCTGTTTCTCCATTAACCTTCTTTCTCACCCTCACTCTTGATTCCTATCACGCACACTACATATGTTTCTCTCTACAGGCAGTCAAGTGCCCTCTCACACACATATATAACTTCACCCTCTGAACCACCCGGCGGTCATCTCCAACACCCAAACTAGCGGATGTCCCTCTAGCTAGCATCTCCGTCTCTGTATCTATCTGTAGTTTCTCCGTCAACATTTCTTTCTCGCATGGAGTCTTGCTTCCTATCACCCACACTATATATGTCTCTCCATACATATGCATTTATAGGTTGATCTCTTTTGCACAATCGTTGTGCCTCACTCCCTCTGCTCGCCATAGATGCATGCTCCAGCCACGCCACTATCTCTTAGAGACAAAAACACATGCTCAATTGTCGGGCCTTCTTCCCTGCATTCTCACATGCATGCATATTGTCATACCGATCTGTCTCTCCCATGTCGTTGATCTTATGACTTATGTCTTCTTTCTTTTATCTCGACCATGCGCACGCGCACATACACACACATCCCATGTATACATGTATACCTCTCACACATGCACGTTCAAGGTCTCTATGTCTCCATGCATAGTTAATTACCCTCAATCCTAACGCCACATCGAATCGTTCTCCTCTTTTGTGCACATAACTTCCGCCTGGATGGGTAAAACACACACTCACACTT
>NC_041393.1:138837338-138849376 GCF_002162155.2 Triticum dicoccoides | reverse complement strand
ACACACACAAACTAAGACTCCATCTCTCTCTCTCTCTCACACGCGCACACACACACACACACCCCACACACACACTAAGACTCCATCTCACACACACATGCTCTAGGCGGAGCATTTGTTCCTACCACCCTTCATCCAACCTTACCCGTATGTCGTGGAATTAACACGTCAGATGTCCTTAGTGTCAGGACTTAGTCACGAGGCCAACGCATCTATGTGGTAGCTTGAGAGGGGTTGATCGGGACGAGAGATGCAACACACAAGACGAGGATTTAGACAGCTTTGGGCCCCGGGAAACATCATCCGGTAATAACCCTACATGTTGTTTGTGGCTAGGTCTTATTATGATCATGAGGGAGTCGCCGTAAGCCGGCGCTCCTCCTTGTGTCTAGCCTTAGATATTGTCTCTTGTCCCTCTTTGGGGAGCCCTACCCCTCCTTATATAAGTTGAAGGGGCAGCTTACACGTAGAGTCCTATTAGGATTAGAACTAACTTATTCTCTATTACAAGTCGGATACAAGTACGGGTCTTGCTTCCTCGTAAAGGAAATATTCCTCATGCCTTCTATCTTAAGCCGGCCCACCATAATATGAGCCGGCCTACTGGGCCTTGGGCCTAGTCTTCTATGTGACCCGCTATCGGGGTCATCCGTGAGTCGTCTGACCAGTGAGCCGCCAGACCCGTGAGTCGGCAGTCCTCCGGCGGGTCATCGGTGAGGCGCCAAGTCCGGCCGGGTCATACTTCCGGCCGGGTCATACCGCGGGGTATATCCCCGACATTAGCCCCCAGTTTAATTTGGATTTATCCATGTTAAACTGATCCTGTAAAACAAACACAAGAACAACTTTGACAGATTGTGTTCTGGGTTAAAAATTCTTGTACGCCGGCACCTGATCATCCTTAATTCCTTGTGCTCCGGGTTAAATATTCTCCTAAGACAGGACCTGGCTATCCTTAAGTCCAATTGTCATTTCCTTCATCTAGAAAATCTGGGTCAAATAAGCTAGCTTCATACTCAATTTGCTGATGTTGGTTTCTCACAGAAAAATATTGTGAAGAATAATCTACTTGAGTCGGCTTCCAAGGCGCCGGGTTAAATAATTTTGGTCTTCAAATACTCATCTGATATTCAACCAGCTTGAAGATGTAAAACTTGCCGGTTTATCATTACCAAAAACTGCCGGATTATAAAACAGACGATGTCGGGTCATAATTGTTGTTGACACCGGTTTATGTAATTGATCCTCCTGATTTGCTCAAAACTGATAATTTGAAGATTTTTCTCCATTATATCCATATTACCTGTAGCCGCCAAGTCTTGAGCAGAACAAAGTGATGGTTTAAGACTTGCTCCAATAAATGTTGCAACCTTGAAGAAATCCGGTTTATTCATCTCAATCATATAAACTGAATATTCCACACCTGTAGCCCCCAAGTGCCGGGTTGTCATGCTTGCAGCAACCTGGGACTTGTAATTGCTTTATGCTCATGAAAACTTCAACCAATGTAGCCCCCAAGGGCCGGCTTAGTAAGATAATACTGAGCTGGGAATTTGTATATAATTGATAATAACATCATATAATATTGTCTCCACCATGGGACTTGAACCCACGTCCACAAGGTTAAGAGCTTTGTACTCCACCAACTAAATAGTGGACTGTTCAATATAATGGAGTAATGCTTGTGTACCGTGAATTTTTGTCAGGAGCAATTGGTAGCCCTCAAGGGCCAACTCATTTAGAATGTGATGAGTCGGGTCTTCAATAAGTTGAGCAAAAAAATGACTTTGCATTAGCCCCCAAGTGCCATGGTGCATGCTGGCAGTGACATGGGACTTGCATATTTGATATAATCCCAATCTGAATAATGTAGCCCCCAAGTGTCTGGTCATAAGCCTGCAGCGACTCGGGACTATTCCTTCCATTGTAGAATAAATCATATCCTTTGATAAAAATAATAGCCGTTGCGCTTAAAGCAACTTTGAAAACCTCAATCATAACACTGGTTATTGATAATCACAATAGAAATCCAGCCATGTTGGATATTCAGGATTTGAATAATGTAATCCGGTATGAAAACCTCAATCATTCAATATCATCTTGAAAATCTAGCCAGTTTTGGCTACGAAAGATTTGAATACCTCATCGGTTGACAAGTAACTCCGGAGTTTAAATACCTGGCGTCTCTTGGCCGATGACGACTTAATGCGCATTCATGGTAAGCCGGTGGCCTATATTCCTTGAGAAAATCAATAATTGATAACCCTTTTAAGACACCAATTTCAATGATGAGCTTGGACTGAAGCATTAATATAAGTCATAATTCTGCTAATCATGCACAGAGTTTAAACAACATATGCCCTAGTGACTTAATGTCAAAAGCCAGGGCGGGTAACCACCCAAATGTGATACCGTCGGTTTATGTGATCCGGACAGTAAAGTTGATTTTGTAAGAGCCGGCACATATGATATTTGTGACAACTCAAATACTTGCGATTGTATAAAAACAGATAAAAAATTTGAGGCTTCTGATTCGAACACGATCAGTAAACCGTTCCAAAGGGGTTAAGCTAAGATTCGAATACGATCATATAGCCCCCAGTGGCGTTGGCGATGCCGATCAAGTGGGTATCGACAGCTATGTTCTCTTTGGTTCGAATACGACCTATGTTTGAACAGGAAGCCCCCAAGTGACCTTAAGAGTTGTTTAACAATGCTGATTCGAATACGATCCACGTCGATTCCCAAAGGGGTTGAGCTATGATTCGGATACGATCAAGAAGCCCCCAAGTAGGTTCAGCAGTTTGCCAATCAAAAGGGATTCAGCAGCTATGTTCTCTTTGGTTCGAATACGACCTATGTTTGAACAGGAAGCCCCCCAGTGACCATATATTAACATTGCACCGATCAAGAGGGTACCGACAGCTCTGCTCGATCAGCAGGAAGCCCCCAAGTGATCATAATAAGATAAGCCGTAAAGGCAGGATACCTATGTTTGAACCGCGCATCATGGCAGCAAGTTCTTTTAGGCAACCTTTAATTTTTTCTTAGAACTCGAACTTGCGAGAGATTAATTCTTTTTGAACCGGAACTTTAAACTAGATTTGAAAGCTTCCAAAATTTGTGAGGGACAAATTTACCTTGAGCCGGATTTTGAACCGGATTTGAGAGCTTCAAAAATTTGTGAGGGACAAATTTACCCTGGGCCGGATTTTGAACCGGATTTGAGAACTTCAGTGCTTTGTGGGAGAAAGATGTCTCCTGAATCGGATTTTAAACCAAAGTCCTTATTATGAGCCGGAAATCTTCTGATGGCTTTTAAATTTTCATCGATCTAGCAGTAATCTCCGGGGCCCGGGTTATTTTTTCCTTCAATGACCCAGAGTTCTTGAATTTATTGAAACCGGCTAGTTTTGCCGAGTCATACCATTGTAGCCCCCAAGTCTCAAGGCGACTCGAGGAGTTGGCTTGAGATTCTCCATTTTTGACAATAGCAGGAGGTGTATATCATTGGCGGTGATAGCACGATATGAACCTACAGAAGGTTGAGGTGAGTATGGCGGGTTATAAATGACCCTGTATGAGCCGTGTCAGCAACTCGGCCAATGGCTCCTTCCAACTGGCTGTTTGAAGTTCACCAAACTGTAGTGGCGGCGACTTGGCGCCTGCCCATTGAACCATCCAATGCAGACGGCGGCTTATAATATATGATAATTTGCCTCCAATTTTTTGGAAGAGAAACCAGGCTTCCCAAGTAGTGACTTGCTCATACTCAATGAACAGCTCACACAGACAGGCGCGGCCCGGTGTGTTGATGTAGACCAGGCCGCGAGAGACAGACGGTAAAGACGACCGCAGCGTCAAAGGCGGCTTGGATAAATGAGTCGGCCGCGGTGTTGTAAGCCGGTGCGGACGGGCAAGTTGTCCTCCTCATTGTAATCCGGCGTGGTCGCGAGAGACGGCCACGACATTGTAAACCGGCGCAGTCGTGAGAGATGGCCACGGCATTGTAAACCGGCGCTGTCGCGAGAGACGGCCACGGCGTTGTAAGCCGGTGCGGGAGTCCATTGAGTAAAGACGACCACCTGTGCCAAAAGATGCTGGCATGCGTCCATCTCTGCGGTATAATATCACTTTTTGTCATAAACAATTGCCCTGCATAAACAATATTGCCGACCAAGGCAAAGATAAACTTGTTCTTTAACAAAAACAACACGTGCTTATAAAACAAACTTGGATGGATATCACCTGATTTGTTTGGACGACGGATGATCCGTTTATCGCGACAGAGGTAGCTCAGGCAGACCAGCGACTCAATATGGTTCCGGCGGCTCAGGCAGACCGGCGACTTAATATAACCCTGGCAGCTCAAAGCGGTAAGGGCGGCTCAACGCAGCTCCGACGGGTTGATGTAGATTAAGCTGCACGGGCGGCGACTTGCACACCCCTGTTCCATCAGTAAGTGGGCGCAGACGCCGGTGCGTGATGGTGCTGACGTACACTTCATAGCACACATGGCACCACCTTTGTTGCACATAAAAATATACAGACCAAAGTAATTGTTCTTTGATGAAAACAATAT
Organism: Triticum dicoccoides; assembly: GCF_002162155.2. NCBI lineage: Eukaryota > Viridiplantae > Streptophyta > Magnoliopsida > Poales > Poaceae > Triticum > Triticum dicoccoides. The sequence goes on along the minus strand of NC_041393.1, from coordinate 138,844,794 downwards.
GTTTAATAAAATAAACTTAGATGGATGTCACCTGGTATTTTTTTTTGTCCGATGACCGTGGATACTGCAGATCAAAAACATATTAAATGTCTGATGTGGTCCTAGCACCGTAGTTCCTTTTTTCTTTCATATGATGACAAATCAGCAATACTCAACAGACCCCCTTTTTTGGTATGTTGTACTGTGTTCAAAGTTTGCATGGCTCAATCCAAAGGTCCAGCGTATGTGTACTTGCCAGTGGCCGTAGGTTGCATCTTCTGAATCTGTGCCTTCACGTAATCAAAGGGCAGACTGCAAGCAGTTTATTAATCAGAGCGCTCCAGAACTCCTCTGAACCTAATCCTGCTTGTTGTGAGGTGCTCAAGGCGCAGCCGTTGCTGTGCTGCCGCAGCAGCGGTGGAGATGACATCTTGAGCCGAGGCCACGCCTTCAACGGCAGACAGCATCTCGAACAACAACCAAGTAAAGCTAGCTCGATCCATCCGCACTTCAAAGCTAGCTAGCAGTGCATCGGTCAATTTAGTTGACCGATTCTGGCTAGCCACAAAATTCCTTTACACGTGCACAACACAAACAACAGCCCGATGGCGGGTCAAGGAGACGATGGCGTGTGTCAGGGCGGTTGCCCACACCAGCGACGCCGGCTCAATGCACGGCAGCAGTGGCAGCGGCTCAGTGACTCCAGCGAGGCGTGGGCCGGCTCAGAGGTGAGCGCGCGGTGCAGGAGGCCGGAGCGCAGCGTCGAGGCAGAGACGAACCAAGACGGCTAGAGCGGCTTAGAGGCGAGGCGTGCGGCCGGCTTGAAGTGTTGTTCATGGCGGGCCCTGGCAGTGGAACCAGACCACTCAAACAGGGCGGATCGCGGTGGCGACTTGACGATGACGGCTCATCGAGGATGGGTGGATCTGGCAGCCGCGCCTCACGCGGGCGGACACAGGAGTCCAGATCGTGGCTGGCTCCGTTTCTGAATCGTGTTGACTTAATCCATATTCGAGTCAAAGTAGTACTCCACTTGATATTTCTCGTGTCTTCACGTGATGAATAGGAGTTGATCCATCCAAACTCGCTCTGATTAGAGCGCACGTACTAGGAGTAACATGTAGTATTATTCCCAAGTCAAACAGATCTCGTAAAACATGCAACTAGTAGCACTTGGCGGTGATTTCCTTGATCGTAGCAGCAACCGTAATCAATCCTCTGGGGAGCTACTCCTGTCACTGTTTGTTTGCTTTTGTTTATTCAGCGGGTAGCTTTAACCAAGAATCCGACCAGAACACAGCGGTTGTTGAAGTAGACGCCGTCTCCGTATGTACAGCGGTTGCTGCAGCAGGCATTGACCAGTCTTCGGATTTGGCGAGTCACCGAGCCACGCACGGGGCGGCGCATATAAACCCTAAAATCTTTTCATATTTGATCAATCACGTATCTGTCAGCTCCAAAGTTTAACCATAATTCTGAAAAATTTGCCGGCTCTCCGTGTGGTTGTCCGGTAGCTCATGCGATCGCTCCGTGCCGAATCTTTTTCAAAGGATTCAATCGCGAGTTTCTCGATCCCTAAGATAAATCCCTTCAAGAACTCAACACCATCGTGCGCAAGCCCCACGATGGGCGCCAACTATCATGGAATTAACACGTCAGATGTCCTTAGTGTCAGGACTTAGTCACGAGGCCAACGCATCTATGTGGTAGCTTGAGAGGGGTTGATCGGGACAAGAGATGCAACACACAAGATGAGGATTTAGACAGCTTTGGGCCCCAGGAAACATCATCCGGTAATAACCCTACATGTTGTTTGTGGCTAGGTCTTATTATGATCATGAGGGAGTCACCGTAAGCCGGCGCTCCTCCTTGTGTCTAGCCTTAGATATTGTCTCTTGTCCCTCTTTGGGGAGCCCTACCCCTCCTTATATAAGTTGAAGGGGCGGCTTACATGTAGAGTCCTATTAGGATTAGAACTAACTTATTCTCTATTACAAGTCGGATACAAGTACAGGTCTTGCTTCCTCGTAAAGGAAATATTCCTCATGCCTTCTGTCTTAAGCTGGCCCACCATAATATGAGCCGGCCTACTGAGCCTTGGTCCTAGTCTTCTATGTGACCCGCTGTTGGGGTCATCCGTGAGTCGTCTGACCAGTGAGCCGCCAGACCCGTGAGTCGCCAGTCCTCTGGCGGGTCATCAGTGAGGCGCCAAGTCCGGCCGGGTCATACTTCCGGCCGGGTCATACGGCGGGGTATATCCCCGACACCGTATGATAAACAATCACCTTTATTTACTTGCATAACATGGACAAATTCCACTTTACTTTAGTAGTCAGCAAACTTATCATTTGTACCCTTATAAAAAACGAGTTGGTGATGATGGTGTGCCTGCCATCTTGTAATACAGAACGTATGATCTATATCTGACGGATAGAAAGCAAACTATGATAATTTTACAAAAGATACCCGCACCTCTCTCCACATCATTATCTCCCACAACCTCATTGCTCAGCAATTAAAAAAGGAATAAGTCTCTCGAACAATCTAGCATGCATGGTGGTCGCTGCCGCCTGCCGGCGCCGTCCATCCCCATGCCTCCGCCCATTCCGACCACATGTCACCACCATGCTCCACTCCTCCTCGCCTTATCTCTAATCTTTCATTTTTTTGATGACATTCTTGAGATACCAGTTTTCCGATAAAATTCTCGAGATATCATTAGTTTTTACACACGGGATTACTCTTACATGGGTCAATCACAATAGGTGTTTTGTAAAAAAAATGCATATTGATGTTCCGTGCAATGCACGAGAATCTTGCTTGTAATTATATAGCGCAAATCACGAGCAGGAAGTGACATTTTTTGACACAACCATGTTAACATGGCCACGTAAATCACTAGCTAAAGTAAATACCATTATACTTATATCCCAATGCAAAAGGTTGAGTACATGTCCAAAGAGTAGATTCGCACACACGCACTCTGTCTCTCAGAATCTCTCTCACACACACACCAGTTACATGACGCCCACTTAAGCAAACACGTATGTTACAATTTGTGCACCCGCGGGTACACGTGATGTTGCGCATTTATTTAAGTCGGAAGGCAAACCCAAACAGTAGCTGCATTCATTCCCCTCCCGCCGCCTCTTATCTGGTCGCCGTCGCCTAGTAGCCATGGCCCGGCCGAGGGTAACAACATGCGCCATACTCCCGCTGGAGCGGCTCTTTAATATGGAAATTTTAGTGGTTATGCATGCATCTTTTTGTGCTAGCACTCCTATATAAGGGTTGACCGCTCGCTTCCCGCGGACGTGCGCGGGCGGTGGAAGAGGAAGGAGAAGGGAAGCAGGCTGTGGAGTAACGTTTTTTACCATAATTTCTTAGGAAACTGAGTGCAATAATTGAGTAGTTTTGCAAACTACCAGTACTACACCTGAAACGGTTCAAAACCTATACTCCCTTGCCAGCGCGCGCTTCCCGTGTGAAACGGTCAGCGTCGCCTTGGAGCGTCAGTGCCGCATTAATGCCCGGCCAGAGTGGAGGCAACCTCTCACTGGCGCCGGCTTTGAAGTGGCGCAACGGTCGAGAGAGCGCCACTTCCCAGTGCACGCGACTGCTCCGTGTCGAGACTGGCCATAGGCCCTGTTTGGATCCATGGGTTAGAGTTAGTTTGAGCTAGTTGGGGCTCAAATAGCCCTAAAGTATCCAAGCATGAGGGTTTAAATTGGAGCAAGTTGCACCGAACCTACCAAAAAAACTATCCCACCCAAGAGGTGTTAACTGGAGATAGTTCTCATTGGGACCACTGAAAAATCACTTTTCTCTCTCCATCAAGTGCATTTATTGTCAATCTAACCCTGTCACCCAAACACCTCTTTGACTACAGTTAGTTCAGGGTTAGTCATGAGTTAGTCTAACCTCTAGCTAAGTTAGAGTATCAAACGGGAGTAGTATAGGACATGCAAGTTGCTCAAAGCATACATGCAAATTCGTACGCGAAAGGATTTTTTTTCTTTTTGAAAACGGAAAGTGAAAGGAATTTTTTTAGAATGCTCTTGGCATGTCGCTAACATGTGATGAGTTAACCGGCCTCGATAGACGGCAAAAACGCCAGCCCGCCGCACTTTGATAGAGACGAGGAGGGAGAAGCGATACAGGCTACTGGATTACTAGAGATAGGTGTCTCACGGAAGCCAAGAAATATGGTGATAGCGTGGGTTAGCCATGTACTAGTATGATGTAACTACACTGGGCTACCGTGTTTTGTACTCTTCCAGTCCACTATGGAGATGATTGATTAATTTTATAACGCTGAATAATATTAAATATTAAGAGTGCAGACGCTCCACCACGAGGTTCCTTGCTCCTTCTCGATCGTCCGGAATCTATGTTCTTCCACTCTATTTTTTACATGAGCTTTGTTCATCCTTTTGCCAACACACGAGACATCTAGCATCAAGGTGCACGTGTTATGCAAGGATCATTCCATCTATATGAAGAACACGTGGGACTAGAACTACGACACGGACATGTACCCAGGAGTGGACGTACGAACCTGAGTAATGTAGCGCAGTAAGTGAAGTAGAAAGGCACAAATAGTATGAACATGCGTGGCATATAGGGTGTGTTTGGTTGCGTTCTCGTCTCAGCATAGTTGTTCCCTCTTCATGCATGCTCAACTCAACACCCCTCTTCATGCATGCTCAACTCAACACCCCTCCTCATGCATGCTCTCTTCATGCATGCTTCTAGTGTATTTGTGCTAAACTAGTGTGGACTCATGCACCCTCCATACACTCTACCAAACACCCAAAAGTGGGTCGAGAAGGGAACTCTTGGGCGGCATTTGTCTCTTACTACGTACTACCACTACATGTTGTACATGCAATGCATGGTGATGTTATGGAGTACGTGCCTAAGTACTCTACTACTACTATATTAGTTGGAGGCACATATTAACTTTTATATTTGTTTATGTGTATGCCTCGAGACCTTCCAACTAGACGTGTCTTTCTCTCCAGGTCGCACTTTGTATCGTTCATACCACTAAGTACTACTACGTGTGGTCTCCGACCCAGAAGTGGAAGAAGTGGAGACGCTCTACCATGCTGTTTTTTTACGCTGGGCTCTACCATGCTGTTCATGTCCCACTCCTTTTGCTGACGTGTGGGACATCCAACATGTGTCGTGTTTGGCACCCTTCGTCGTAAGAGTTGAAACGCTAGCATTCATCAGAAATAAAAAATAATTATAAATCGGCAGTGATTACAATTTTTTTTGCGAACCAATCAGCACGGATACTATACCACGCGGTTTCCTTGCTCCTCGATATCGGAAAGAATACTTCCATTCGCCAACATGTGGGACGTCAACCATCCTGGTCCACTTGCCATGCACGCGGAACTCCAAGGGAGAGTCACCCAGGTCGTCGCGCCGCAGTAACAATGACTAATGAGCCGTCAAATCACAGGCCCACTTCCCACTTTGAAGTTGCTCGGACGAAGGAACCATCATGACTTCATTGAATTCCGCTTCTTGAAGAAAACTATTGTACCAGAGTACTGCTAGCTATAGTAGTTACTCCAATAGAGGCCTCCTTCCGTTCATAGGATAGGAATATGAAAATCATAGGAAGTGAGATGACATGCATCTCAATTCCTATAGAGAAAGAGATGCCATTTGATGCTTAGGATAGGAATTTTTTCATTTAGTCTAGGCTAATGTACTGGTAATTTGCTCTAAAAACTACAGTAGTAACTAGTAGTACTGGTACATGCTCGTACTCAGACACAGACACACACACTAACTACTAGTACTACTACTTCTCACATGCTCGCCAGACGCCGTCGTTCTCCTTCCCGGCTTTGTCGGCGACACCCCACCCTGCTTGGATCTCCGTCGACCACTCCGCAGCAACGCGTGGGTCCTTTTCTTTCTTGCGGCGGCGGGCCTCTCTTTTCTTGAGTGCTTTCTGACTTTTCCACTCCCTCTGTGCGGCTTTGGCCGCCTCTTGCTCTACCGCCCATTCGGCCTTGGCATCTTCAAATTCCTCTCACATAGTTGTGAGGTCGCGAGCGGCGATGAACTCGGCACGGCGGGATGCCATCGCTTTCCTACCATTTTGTGTGCGGTCGTGGGCGACAAGGAATTCGGCACGGTGGGATGCCATCGCTGCCTTACCGGTTAGTGTGCGGCGTGGTGGCATGAACGACGCTTGGTGAGAGCTCTGGGGTGGAGTGGTCGGACAACCATATAGTGCATTGGTTTGTCAAGAGCTCAAAGGATAGAAGACGAAGCAAATTTGGATTCCCCTTCAATCCTGGTCATTTATTACCGAGTAAAATTCATTGGCGGTCATCGAACTTGTCTTGCTAGCTCACTTTGATCATTGTATACGAGATACGGTGATTATACGGTCACTGGCTCAGCGTATAGCTCCGTATTTGTCTGGTTGACCAGTCAAACAGTCTGCATGCGCCTCATCAGCTCATGTTCTTTATCTATATACGCGGGCCTACCTGTGAATGGAGAAAGAAATACTGTAAAAACCAAAATTATGCGTATGTGGGGAATCAAACCACAGACTCATCACTGCAATGCACCCTCGTCAGCCAAATGAAAATGAAATACTTCACGTCAGACACTCACGCTCACGCTGTCAAAGCATGCTAATGCATGCACGTCGCCCTCTAAATCAAAGTCCTGCTCATGGTGCAACGCAAACGGAGAGCCCATCACCTACGCGCCCCGGCGGTGCCTGACATTACTGTTTAGATGTTTGATGGAGGCCTACGCGAACGCCGAGCATGTATTCACCTAGCTCAACACCAACGGTCATACTCGGACCGCCTTGCTCATGTATATCGTCCATCACAATGACAATCTATAAAATAGCCTAAGCTAGAGAGGGTACTATGGTAGTATGGTACGGAGTATGTACTATCGTGAGCGACCGATCTTAGTGCCACTGCACACCGAAACCCCTTCCATCGCTAGCACGCGCTTCTCGCCAGAAACGGTCACCGTCTCTCCAGAATGTCAATGCCGCATTCACCGAACTTAACTGCAGGTGCAATTGGTGTGTCACTGATATGCGGGCCAGATGCCCGTTGGGCCCACATGTCAGTCACCCAAATGCATCTGCAGTTAAGTCACTGAAGCAGCGTCCGCATTTACGCCCGATGAACCTACTCCGGCACCAGTTGTCCATCCGTCTGTCGCGGCTCATTGCCATTCGCCCGCTATATTAACTTGAGCCCCAGCTCCCATCCATAGCCAAAGACCCACACTTATTCTCCTTCGGTCCCTTCCTTCTGTCGGCACCACTTCAACCAGGGCCTCCTGGCGCTCTGAAGCTCTCTTGGATGTACTGTCGCAGAAGCAGACGAGGGACATCGGCGGCTCCGCTCCAGGCGCGCTCCAAAGCTCTCTTCGATGTACTGTCGCAGGAGAAAATGAAGGAGATCGCCGGCAC
>NC_041393.1:138835167-138837113 GCF_002162155.2 Triticum dicoccoides | reverse complement strand
CCCCCGGTCGCCCTCCGCCGCAACGACCATGAAGCCGGCGCGCGTGCACGGGCGCAGCCGGCAGCGAGGAAGAGTAGTACACGGTAGGTCGCCGCTGCTCTGGTCCCGGGAAGGCCACTGCTACTCCACTCAGTCAACGCCAAGCTTGGTGGGGTAAACATCGGCGGCCGATTAGCCGCTTGACGGCGACGTGGAGGCAGAAATCTTCAGAACCTTGTGCTTCGAAGGAGGAGGTTATCGAGGCGAATGAGGAGGAGGCAAAGGCAATGGCCGGCTTTCTCGGGTTCATGGCCGGACATGGTGGTCGGGCGCCGATGATCGTTTAGATTAGGTTTACAGTAGGTTTTAGTACGGTTTGTGCGAAATATGTAATGAATTTCGTCCAGTTTGTAGGAAAAGTTTTTGGAATGTAATGAATTTCATCCGGTTAATTTGAAATTTGCTTTGTTCGCACGAATTTCATCCGGTTAGTTCATATAGTTGTCGAAAGGTATGCGGGCAGCATCGGATGGCATCCATCAGTGTCCTCAGACAGATGCCGGTGTAAATTTGTGGGCCAGCGCTGGAGATGCCCTAACTATCATGCTATAATCGCTAACAATCCTCCATTATTTGGCAGGGAACAGTTATCCCTCGATCAAAATCAGATCCGCGGTGCTTCGCACTCCTCCCGCGTAAGAGTGTAAACTCTTGCTTACATAAAAATGGAGCAAGTGGACGGTGCCGGGGGAAACTGATCCACGAACACCAATGGGACCGGCAGACCGATCCCCTTTCGGTTCCGCGGGGGGCGGAGGTCGCACGAAGAGCAGATCGAGGCGAGACACACGAGCAGTTTACTCAGCTTCGGAGCTCTCCGGAGAGATAATACTCCTACTGCTACTTGTCTGATTGTATTATGTTCTTGCTCAAGAGAGCTAAGTGTTTTTCTGGCTTCCGAATGATCCAAACCCCCTCTAGGTTGCTCATGGGCCTCCTTTTATATGCTAAAGGGGTCACTGACAGGTGGCAACGTAAAGAAGGGTACAAATGTAAAGAGAGGTGGTTGGTACAGTTGCCTGCACAGTGTATCCTACCTAACCCTGACGGCAGGGGACAAGGGCATTAAATGCCCGTCTGCGTCGCCCAAACAGTGCAGAAAAGGATCGTCAGGGGAGCCACCGCTCGCCACGATGGCGATCTTGTCAGCTTCGCATGCCACCGCGCACCGTTGGCTGCACAGCCTCCCACCACGCGCGCCTGGAAAGGCCCCCAGAGCGACACGTTGGTGGATGCGCTGGAGCGTGGGCGCAGAGTGGACGCCTGCCGCAGCAAGCGCCTTGCCGCGGCCACTGTCTTGTCGGGCTTGGAAGCTTGTCGCTCACCGGGCCTTGCCGGGACGCGTGGCGCGGCGCGGCAAGTTCCTTCAAATGCCTTGGTTGGCCTTCCCGGCAAGCTCCTCTTGCCGGGGCCTTGTCTCTTGAGCTTAAATACTTAGTTCTTGAATGGCTCCAAAGGAACCACGGAGGACCTTGGCGGTCGCCCGGCAAGCCTTGCCGCGGGGTACTGCAACTGCCCGTGCACAAGTTCGGGATACTAGGGTACCCCTATTCTAGTACACCGACAGGAGCCCCCGGGCCTGGGCCATACACGGTGCCGAGCGCTGTTGGGCCAGGCCCAAAACAGGGCACGGGCACACGCGGCCTGGGTTACGCCGTATCTGACTCCGTATCCACCGCGCCCTCCCTAACGGCACGCGTCGAATGCGGCGTCGTGGGAGAGATTGTGGGTGGTTTCTTTATTCGGAAGGGCGAAACGTCCGCCCCTTCCCTCTTTATAAGCAGGGGAAACAGGGGCAGTTCGTTCCCCCTCGCTGGTTGCTACTACTCCATCTTCACAAACCTCCGCCACTCCCCCCTTCTTCTCGAAGCCGAGAGAGAGCAGCGCTCCGCCCCCCCCCCCCATTG
>NC_041393.1:138792679-138834916 GCF_002162155.2 Triticum dicoccoides | reverse complement strand
CGACCTCCCCCACCACCTCCGCCATGGCTCCGAAAGCCGACAAGGGGAAGGGTGTGAAGTCAGCCGAGGCGCAGCGGCTCGCGGCGCTGAGGAAGGAGCGGGCGATCTTCTCCCCCCAGCTCGGCGCGAAGGAGCTGAGGGAGTACTTCTACCTCTTCTGGTCAACGGAGACACGAGCGCATCCGCGCACGAGGGTACTCCCGGCGGCAGCTTCGGAACTGGCTCCAAACGGGTACCCATTCTTCGCGCTGTTCTTCTATTGCGGGCTCTGCCCGCCCTTCTCGGAGTTCTTCTGCGACATAATGAACACCTACGGGCTCCGCCTCCTGGATTTCACCCCCAACGCCGTTCTGACCATGGCAGTTTTCGCACATTTGTGCGAAAACTTTGTCGGAGTCCACCCCAATGTAGCCCTTTTCCGCCACTTCTTCATGCCTCGGGTCAAGAGAGGAGAGCCGCTTGCCGGAGGGATCGCCTGGGTCTCGAGAGTCGGCAAGAAGGAGGCGTATCTAGAGGGTGAGCTCCGCAGCAAGTGGGAGGAGTGGAGAGCGGAGTGGTGTTGGATCGTCGAGGAGAACCCGCAGCCGTTCACTGCCGTGCACCAAGCCCCCATAGTACGCGGCAACGATTGGAGCAACGTGGCCCCAGAGGACGAGAGGCTGAAGATCGCCATCACCAGGATCCTTCGCCTCAGGCTTGCCGGGCTCACTGTAGGCGCTGTCGGCGCAAATTTCCTTCGCCGCCGCATCGCCCCCTGCAAGAGAGGGGGAGGCCCGCCTGGGAATTCAAGAACTCGGCGGACATCATGAGGCTGCGGCCGGGCCTTAACTTCAATTTCACCGTTCTGGAGCTGGATGCGATGCTCACGGAGTTGTTCAAACGCGATCCCCAGCACCCATTTACGTTGCCGAGGGGCGTCGTTCCACTGTGCAATAATTCTTTGCTTGACCGGATCCGTGCCATGATGCCGTTGTGCGATTCACACGGAATCGCCCCAACTTGGCAAGAACCTGCGGATGACGTCGTGCAAGCATTCTTCGACAACTTGGAAGAAGTGCCTGTCCGTGCCGACGAGCAGAAGAGCCTCACCCACGACACCACCGATGAGGAGCTGCAGCGCAGCGCCACTAGGGCGGAAGAGGCGGCGGTAGCAGCTGGCGCGGGTGCATTCGGGTTCACCGTGGAGGAGGCAGAGGCAGCAGAGGCGGCAAGCCTCGCCGAGCGCGAGGATTTCGCCGGCGAGGAAGATCTTGCCGGCCCTGAAGCTGAGCCGAGCGAGCCCGGCGAGGAAGAGCCCGAGCCTTCAGACAGCTTGCCGCAGGCGGAGCCCCCGGCACCGACAAGGGAGCGTTCTCCGGCAAGGGAGAATTCTCCGGCAAGGGGCAGTTCTCTGGCGAGGGATAGAACCAGTGACCCTGCGGTGGTTGAGACCACAACCGCAGATCCCAGCCCAGGTAATCCACTTGCTTAAGAACTTCCCTCGGGTTTTTCTTCTTCTGAATTCCCTTTCTTGGATTTTTGCTTGACTTTTCTCCCTTCTTCGTTCTTCAGATCCATCTACTGCGGAGCCAATGGAGACTGAGGACGCCGGCGAGGAAGGCGCGCGTGGCAGCAACGACGACGCCGCCGCCAACGAAGAAGGGTCGGCGCTGATGGGCCCGCCGGTGAAGAGGCCGCCAAGGCTGCCGCCGTAGAAGCTGGCGAGGGGTCGGGCGATCGCACTGACGGCCCTGAGGCCGCAGGAGTGCCAGGCGCTGCACCGACCGCCGATCCCTCCGCCGCTGCTGCGGAGCCAGGCTCCGAAGAACCTCAGCCCGGCGCCTACTTGAAGGCCAGCGACGGCATCTTCATCAAGCTCCCCTGGGCGTCGAGCTCCAGGGCACCGGTTGAAGGAGAAACTTTCGATGAGGAGCTGCTCGCCTCCGCTGGGCTGTCGTTGGTCGATGCGCCAAGCAGCAGCAGTGGCGAGCCTGAGGAGGAGCAGCTGCTGCGGAAGCTGCTGTCACTCTACCGCGCCCGACAAGCCAAGATGGCTTCCCAGGAAGCGCTTGTCATGAAGGCGGGAGTCGATATGGAGAAGCGCGCGGAGGAGCTCCGGAGCATCAACCAGGAAGCTCTCCGGTCTCTGGCACAGGAGCAGGAGCGACTCGCCGAGGAGCGCACAGCCTTCCTTCTCGAGAAGGCAGAAGCTGAGGAGGAATAAAGGCTTACTGCCGAGAAGCAGTCCGCGCGAGAAGGCGAGTTGGTGCAGCGGAAGGCCAACCTAGACAGCTACGAGGAGGTGCTCGCCGCGCGCGAGGAAACACTTGGCGGGGCTCTCAAAGAAGCAAGGGATGCTGCCGCAACTGCAGAGGCTGCCAAGAAAGAGCTGGAGGCGAGGGTGGCGCAGCTGGATGCGAACATCAGGAAGATCAGTGAGGAGCTTGTCGCGCTTAAGCGTGAGCGCGAGAAGGATGCTGGCGCCCATGGTGAGCTGCAGGGTCTTCTTGCTGAGAGGAGCAAGGAGCTCAGCGCCGCCAAGGACTCCAACGCGGATCTTGAGCTGAAGCTGGCCACGCTAACTCAGACGCTGGACGGCGCCAAGGAGCGGGAGAAGACTTTGTCGGAGAAGGTCAAGGCCGACGAGGCGCTGCTGGCGAGCATCGCCGTCACCCAGAACGCATTCAAGGAGACTGTGGAGCACTGGACCGAGGGTCTGGTGAACATCGCCGCAGTCATCGACGGGGAGCTGGCGCAGCTGGGGATGGAAGACCTCGGGTACTCTTCTGACGAGCATCTCCAACCCAGCGCCAAGCTCAGCCTATTCTTCAAGGGCGTGGCGACGGCACTCCAGCGACTCCGAGAGAAGATCCCCAAGCAGCTAGCCGACGAGTCACGCAAGATTTGCGCTGGCGCTCTCCAGAAGGTGCTGATGAAGGTGGCCTTCCGCAATCCAGGCCTCAACCTCACCAACGTCCTCAAATCCTTGCCGCCGGACGCCGATCGGGAAGCGCTCAAGGCCCTTGTCGCACCCATTGTGGACAAGGTGAGCGAGATCAGGAGGGTTGAGGGCGATCGCGTGGATTAGGCCGCCCGTTTCTTCTTTTCCCTTGCCGCTACTAATCATGTTATGAAAACAGTCTGTTAGAGCTGCGACAAGTTATCTTGTAATATAACTCTATTCCTGGTATCGACTGCTATGTTATTTCCTTTACTAGATTCCTTCCTTTGTATGTTTCTACCCTACGCTTTTAGGGAACTTGTCGGCGCAGGCACACGAGCCGCGAGCGCTGAGTGCGGGACGTCAGCAGCCTGCTGGCGGTGCCGCTTCCGACAAGAAACCTTGTCGCGACTAGTTGCAGCACACTTAAGCTGTTGAGCGGACTCGAAACAAAGTAAGGGCGCAACTAGCTACAAGTTGGTTCCTCCGCGCACAGGTTTTCCATACAAAGTACGGTCGTTCGAGGAAGATAACTTAAAAATTAAAACTAATTGCTCAAATTTTGGCAACTTAGCTTTTCTGTCGTTTGCTTCCAGGCAAGGCGAAACTTCCTTAAACGACGCCTGGTCCACATCATTATCTTCTCCTTCCCCCCCCCCCCCGGCAAACTTGTGCGCGAGGGAATCTTCCTTTCCTTGGGGATCTTCCTTTCCTTGAGAAAAAGAAAGAAGAGAAAATAACGATATGGAGCCTTACGGCTCGTTATTGCTTACCGGGGATTGGTGCTGCACAAAGTGTCAGATAACACATGCAAGAAAAAGATATAATGCATTGAACTGACAAGATGTGCAGAGCACATAAGCTTTACTTATGCACGGGATCTGCGCCCGGCTTTGTACAAAGGATTACATGCAACATCGGCAAGACTTGTGCAAAAGGTGGTTGCCGGAACAGGTTCCGGCAACCGCGCCCTATGGGTAAAACTTATGAAGATGCTCAATGTTCCAGGAGTTGCTCACCGGAATTCCATCTTTGGTCTCAAGGCGGACAGCGCCGGGCCTAGTGACTCGTTTCACCCGATAAGGGCCTTCCCACTTCGGCGTCAACTTGTTGGAATTCTTGGCGGACTGAACGCGCCGAAGAACAAGGTCGCCTTCCTCGAAGCTTCTGGCATTAACTTTGCGGCTATGGTAGCGGCGCAAAGCTTGCTGGTATCGAGCAGCTCGTACAGCAGCCTGAAGACGGTCCTCCTCAAGGAGCAGCGCGTCACCTTGTCGCAGCTGCTCTTGCTCAAGCTCATCATAAGCGAGCACTAGAGGTGACCCGTATACGAGTTCCGTGGGGAGAACTGCCTCTGCTCCATAGACTAGAGCGAAAGGTGTCTGGCCGGTGGCTCGATTTGGCGTCGTTCTGATCGACCAAAGAACCATCGGCAGCTCCTCGATCCAGTTCCGTCCGCACCTGTGCAGCCTGTCGAAAGTCCTTGTTTTGAGCCTGCGCAGCACTTCAGCATTTGCCCTCTCCGCTTGACCGTTGCTTCTCGGATGAGCAACAGAAGCGAAGCAGACCTTGGCGCCAAGATCTTGGACGTACTGCATGAAGGTGCGGCTCATGAATTGTGTGCCGTTGTCGGTGACGATCCTGTTAGGGATCCCAAAACGGCAAACAATTGACTTGAAGAACTTGACTGCTGACTGTGCTGTCACCTTCCTCACTGGTTGCACTTCCGGCCACTTTGTGAACTTGTCGATTGCAACGTACAAGTACTCAAAGCCCCGACAGCTCGGGGAAAGGGGCCAAGAATATCGAGCCCCCAGACCGAAAATGGCCAGGATAAAGGGATCGTCTGGAGAGCTTGAGCAGGCTAGTGTATCTGCTTGGAATGGAACTGGCACGCTTCACACTTGGTTACTTGTGCAGTTGCATCATGGAGGGCTGTCGGCCAAAAGAAACCTGGCCGGAACGCTTTGCCGGCAAGTGCTCTTGCACCAATGTGGTGACCACATATGCCTCCATGTATCTCTGCCAACAGCTTTTGTCCTTCTTCCCGGCAAATACACTTCAATTTCACACCGTTGAGTCTTCTTCTGTGCAGTGTGTCGTTGACAAACTGGTACATACTTGACTGCCAGGCTACTCTCTCCGCTTCTTCTTGCTCTTCGGGAAGTTCTCCTGTCTGAAGGAAATGGACAATCTGTTGTGCCCATGCTGGAGCTTGTGGCTCGACAACAAGGACTAAAGGCACTTCTGCTACTGCGGGAACATCAGCTTCCACGGCAAGAACCTGCGGCTCTGCCGGAGCTTGAAGTTCCCCGGCAAGCTTGCCGGAGCAAAGCTTGTCGGGAGCGTCTGCTACGACGGAATAAACCATAAGGCTTGCCGGAGCAGACTGCTCCTCAGCATCCTTGGCATTGATCTTGCGGACCTTCTTGGCGGCGGCTTCGGGAAGCTCTGCCGGAAAGTAGTCACCAGAAATCAACTTTCTCTTCTTGCTCTGTCCAGTTGATGGCATTACGGATGGCTGAGTCAGCTTGAGCACAAAGATCCCTGGTTCCACAGGTAACTTTAGTGCGGCGCACTTTGACAGGCCATCAGCAATGTCATTCTGAGCTCTTGGAACATGCTCCATCTGTAGGCCGTCAAAGTGCTCTTCCAGCTTTCTCACTTCATCAACATAGCCTTCCATCAACGGACTCTGATAGTTCTTGTTCACTTGGCGGACGACAAGCTGTGAGTCACCCCTGACAATGAGCTTCTTGATCCCAAGGTCTGCCGCGATCCTGAGACTGGCAAGCAAGCCTTCATACTCTGCAGTATTGTTGGTTGCTTGCTCCTTGGGAAAGTGCATCTGGACTACGTACTTGAGGTGCTCTCCGGTGGGTGCGACAAGGAGTACGCCTGCACCGGAGCCTTGCAGCGAAAAGGCACCATCAAAGTACATCAGCCACTCTTTACTTGCCTCCTTGACGGGGATACTCGTTTCTGGGATCTCTTCATCTTGTGTTGGCGTCCACTCTGCTATGAACTCCGCCAATGCCCTGCTTTGGATAGTTGAAGTGCTTTCAAACTTGAGGACAAAGCTTGATAGTTCCAGTGCCCACTCGACAATCCTGCCTGTTGCTTCTGGATTTTGCAGTATCCTCTTCAGCGGGAAACGAGTGACGACTGTGATCTCATGTGCTTGGAAGTAACGGCGCAGCTTTCTCGAGGCCATGAGGAGGCCGAAAAGCAACTTCTGCACACCAGAGTACCTTGATCTAGCCCCCTGAAGAAGGGAACTGACAAAGTAAACTGGGCGCTGCACCATTCTCTTCTGCATCTTATCATGCTCCTGCGCAGATCCATCCTGTCGGGACCAGAGCCTGCCGGACCAGAGCTTGTCGGCGAAGCCCCCTGCTTGTCGCTGGATGCATCTGCCGCGGTTGCTGGCTCATCGTCTGCCTCCCTCTCCGCTACTAACGCAGCACTAACCACTTGATTGGTTGCCGCTATATATAGCAGCAACTTCTCTTGTGGCTTAGGTGCGACAAGTGTTGGGGTGGAGGTCAGGTATCTCTTTAAGTCCTGCAGCGCAGCCTCCACTTCCGGAGTCCATTTCATTGGACCTACCTTTTTCAATATTTTGAAAAATGGCAGGGCGCGCTCAGCAGATCTAGAGATAAACCTGCTGAGAGCAGCCACGCAACCGGCAAGCCCTCGTACATCCTTGACGCGCTTTGGTGCTTCGATCTGCTCGATGGCCTTCATCTTGTCGGGGTTGGCTTCGATCCCCCGCTGAGACACGAAGAACCCGAGAAGCTTGCCGGAGGGGACTCCAAACACACACTTCTCGGGGTTAAGCTTAAGGTTGATCTTGCGCAGATTTGCAAACATTTCATCTAGATCTTGAATCAGGGTCGCCCTGTCCTTGCTCTTGACCACTATGTCATCCATGTAAGCTTCCACATTTCTGTGCATCTGTGGCTCAAAAGCGTGGTGGACTACCCTTGCAAATGTTGAACCAGCATTCTTCAATCCGAAAGGCATCCGTACGAAACAGTACGTGCCACACGGTGTGATGAACGCGGTCTTCTCCTCATCCTCTTCTGCCATGAAGATCTGATGGTATCCTAAGTATGCATCAAGAAACGAAAGCAGATCACATCCGGCCGTGGAGTCAACAATCTGGTCGATGCGCGGCAAAGGAAATGGGTTTTTGGGACAAGCTTTATTAACATCAGTAAAGTCGATACAAAGCCTCCATTTCCCGTTTGCCTTGCGCACGACTACTGGATTGGCCAACCACGTAGGATGGAGCACTCCTCTGACAAGGCCTGCTGCTTCCAACTTCTTGATTTCTTCTGCGATGAATTCTTGGCGCTCCACTACCTGTTTTCTGACTTTTTGCTTGACGGGCTGCGCATGAGGACAGACGGCAAGGTGGTGCTCAATTACTTTCCTGGGAACACCGGGGATGTCAGACGGTTGCCATGCAAACACGTCGACATTCGCCCGCATGAAAGCAATGAGCGCGCTTTCCTATTTAGGGTCGAGAGTGGCACTGATGGTGAAGGTACCACCAGTGCCATCCTCCTTGGCGGACACCTTCTTGGTCTCAGGTGGAGCTGCCATTGCCTTCTTACACTTGCCGGTGGAGCTCGATGGTGCGTCCTCGACGGTAGCGCAGCACTCCAAAGAGGTGCGCTTGCCGGAGTGGGCATCAGAGCTCTTGTCGGACTTGGTCTTCTTCTTCCCCCCGGGAGCTTCAGCGGCAAGTGACTTGCGATCAGCGGCGGCTGCTGCTTCCCGGTAGATCTTGTCGGTGCAGATAAGAGCATCCTTCTTGTCGCCGGGGACAGAGATGACACTTATCGGGCCTGGCATCTTCAGTATGTTGTAGGCATAGTGAGAGGCTGCCATGAATTTGGCGAGCGTTGGATGGCCAAGTATCCCATTGTAAGGCAATGGAAAGTCAGCGACGTCAAAAGTGACCCTCTCAGTCCTGAAGTTCAACTCGCTGCCAAATGTTACCGGCAACGTGATCTTTCCCTTCGGCTTGCTCCTTCCCGGGTTGATTCCTTGGAACGTGCCGGTCTCTTCGAGCTCGCTGTCAGGGATCTGGAGTTTCTGGAGCACCGCGGAGGAGATCAGGTTCAAGCCGGCCCCGCCGTCAACTAACATCTTAGTGACCTTGAGGTTGCAGATAGTTGGTGAAACCAACATCGGCAAGCACCCGACCGCAGTTACGCGATCAGGGTGGTCCTCAATATCAAAGATGATAGGCGTGCTGGACCATTTCAGAGGCTTGCGTGACTCGACGGGTGGTTCTGCTGCATTGAATTCCCGCACCCATTGCTTGAGCTGGCGGTGTGAAGTATGCAGAGATGCACCGCCGTCAACGCACAGGACCTCTGTGGCTTTCTGAAACTCTTGCTCATCGGTCTCATCATCATCCATATCTTCATCGTCGTCGTCTTCATCCTTGTCGCGGCCCCGGGGAGGTCTGTCTCCTTGCCGCTGCTTGGCCTTGCCGCGGCGTCCCCCTCGGCCGGGACGTTTCTTGCCGGACCCTCCAGCACCTTCCTGGGCCTTCTCCTTGTCGCGCTGCTCTTACTCAGCCTTTTGCTGCTCAACAAGCTGCTCGACTTTCTTGCAGCTCTGGAGATCATGGCCCTTGGTGCGGTGGATCTTGCAGTACTGCTTGCTGGTGCCGTCCTGCTTGTCGGCGACCACCACCTCCGCGGCAACCTCCTTGCCGGAGCTGCCAGCTTTGGGCGTCTTGCCAGACTGCTCAACGACTAGCACCTCTTTTCCTTTCTTCCTCCTGTTGTTGCGCCGCTGGTTTTTCCTTGCCAGGGCGGCATCCTCACTGTCAGATCCTCCTGCTCCTACATTCTCTCCGGGGAGTCTCCTCCCTTCCTCAGCACGTGCACACTAGTCGGCCAGGGCATATAGCTCACTGACGTCTCTAATCTTGCACATCGCCATCTCCTCTCGCATCCTGCGGTTCCGCACGTTCTGATGGAACGCGCTGATCACCGCGGCAGGGTGGACGTCTGGGATGTTGTGCTGTACGCTGCTGAATCTCTGAATGTACTTGCGCAAGGGTTCTCCTTCCTTCTGGGCGAGCAAATGAAGGTCACTCTCTTGGCCATGAGGCTTGTGGCCGCCTGTGAAGGCGCCGACAAACTGATGGCATAGATCAGCCCAAGAGGATATGGAGTTGTCCGGCAAGTGCATGAGCCAGGATCTGACATTGGGCTTGAGCACCAGCGGGAAGTAGTTGGCAAGGATCTTGTCGTCCCGTCCCCCGGCAGTCTGCACCACAATGGTGTAGATGCTGAGAAACTCCGACGGATGCGTCTTCCGTCGTACTTCTCCGGTACGTTTGGCTTGAAGTTCTTCGTGTTGGGCCACTGGACTCACCGCAGCTCACGAGTGAACGCAGGGCAACCTACCGCGTACGGCAAGTCGCCTGGCTCCCCTGGCGCATGCATGTCAACAGAGGGCCCAACGCGCTTGTCGGATTGACGTCGCGCTTCTCTTCGGCGCTTGATGCGAGTTAGAGCGTCTTCTTGTTGTCGATCGTGAAGAACTTGGCGCTGATCGCGACGAGCTCGTGAATCCGACGATGCGGTGGAGTCGCTGTCGAGGTGGACCCGGCGAGTCGGCGATCTTGGCCTTCGGGGTGGTGATTGCATGGTGGTTGCACCCCCACCAGTTTCGTCGCCACCGGCTCGCGCCTGGCAACCCTGCCGCGGCGGCGACGTGCTCGGCTGCCGCGGAGTGTCGCCGTTGGCGTAGCCAATGAGACTCTGAATGGTGGCCCTCCATTCGTCGATCTTGTCCGACGTTGGAGGGTAATCCAGGAGCAGTTGAGCTCGCGCCAAAGCTTCTGCTGGAGTAGTGGGTGGCAGTGGCGGACGGCGCGAGGAACGGGATGTGCTCGGACTTCTAACTATGTTAGAAGGAGCATTATCCCGTCTGGGCGACCGCGTCTCACTCGTGCCAGCACGTTGGCGTGCATGCTGGTCTTGAGCGCCCTGGGATCCACCAGCTTGACCTTGGCCCAACAAACGTATGGTACTGCGAGTACCATGACGCTGTTGGTCCCGCGCCTCCTGAGATGGACGCGGAACAAGCACAAACATTGAGGTCTGCGCTGCCTTGCCCTTGGACCTGGCAGCGTCGTGAGTTTCCTCGTCGACGTCCATCCTTCCGCCGACGTCTACCCCACCACCTGTTTGCTTCGGTGGCGGTGGGATCTACATGGACGGAACAGCTGCCTCCGAAGCTTTCTTCTTCGGTGGCATGTTAATGACGAAAGTGGAGATCTAGCTCGCGTGAACGCCGGATCAGGTTCACACAATCTCGACGTCCCCCTACCTGGCGCGCCAAAGATGTCGGGGGAAACTGATCCACGAACACCTATGGGACCGGCGGACCAAGCCCCTTTCGGTTCGGCGGGGGGCGGAGGTCGCACGAAGAGCAGATCGAGGCGAGACACACGAGCAGTTTACCCAGCTTCAGAGCTCTCCGGAGAGATAATACTCCTACTGCTGCTTGTCTGATTGTATTATGTTCTTGCTCGAGAGAGCTAAGTGTTTTTCTGGCTTCCGAATGATCCGAACCCCCTCTACGTTGCGCATGGGCCTCCTTTTATATGCTAAAGGGGTCACCGACAGGTGGCAACGTAAACAAGGGTACAAATGTAAAGAGAGAGGTGGTTGGTACAGTTGCCTGCACAGTGTATCCTACCTAACCCTGACGGCAGGGGACAAGGGCATTAAATGCCCGTCTGCGTCGCCCAAACAGTGCAGAAAAGGATCATCAGGGGAGCCACCGCTCGCCACGATGGCGATCTTGTCAGCTTCGCATGCCACCGCGCATCGCTGGCTGCACAGCCTCCCGCCACGCGCGCCTGGAAAGGCCCCCAGAGCGACATGTTGGTGGATGCGCTGGAGCGTGGGCGCAGAGTGGCCGCCTGCATCGGCAAGCGCCTTGCCGCGGCCACTGTCTTGTCGGGCCTGGAAGCTTGTCACTCACTGGGCCTTGCCGGGACGCGCGGCGCGTCGCGGCAAGTTCCTTGAAATGCCTTGGTTGGCCTTCCCGGCAAGCTCCTCTTGCCTGGGCCTTGTCTCTTGAGCTTAAATACTTAGTTCTTGAATGGCTCCAAAGGAACCACAGAGGACCTTGGCGGTCGCCCGGCAAGCCTTGCCGCGGGGTACTGCAACTGCCCGTGCACAAGTTCGGGATACTAGGGTACCCCTATTCTAGTACACCGACAGACGGCACTGTAGCACGTCATATCAACTAGCCCGCGTAACGAGCGGGAAAGCACCGCCCTCGTCATTTTGTTCTGGATTTCTATCGATTGATCGCGCAAAAATGTTACGCTTTGCAAGTTCTAAAGGAAAAGGCGGCACATTTACGACTCGTACGCGTCGCAACCCCGACAGTCCGGCTCGCACGCCGCTCACCAGAGGGGACACGCATTGTCTTGCAATTTCACTGACATGTGGGACCTTAATTGAATAAACCATCGATAGCTGAAATCTAATCGCTCGGCGGGCGTCGGCTGAGAAGAGAGAAACAGGGGAGGGAGCAGAGATCGCCCGCTCGCCGCGCACGGACTCCAAGAAATATATGGTGATAATGTGAGGTGGGCCATGCTGGAGTCCGGACCGCTTCCAGAGCCCGCTCTGACCGCCCTGACCCCTCAAGACGCCAGCTGCCCGTCGCATGCATAGAATGTAGTCCCCACTTATGTGGAGGAGAGAGGCATTGACAAAGTCAAGGAGTAACAGTGGAGACAATAGCTTTCATAAAAAATAAACAATGAATACTCGTTGCTCGTCCTCTATAAAGGAAAGAATACTTTTATTCGCCGACATGTGGGATGTCAACCATCCTGGTCCACCTGCCATGCATAAAATTATCCTGGTCTACCCCGGTTGTATCGCAGGCCCAACCTTTCCCACTGTAAGTTGTTCGGACGAAGGAACCATCATGACTTCGTTGAATTCCGCTTCTTCAAGAAAACTTACTGTACCCGCAATACTGCTACCACACGCGAAGACTGGATGGCACTGTACCACGTCATATCACTGAAACCCACTAGGCCAAACTAGCCCACCTAGGTCATCTATTTTGGAACGGAGGGAGTACCGAGTACGTCTCTGCACTGCTATGATTTTGTGTTGCATGTTCTCTGTACTTTTGCTACGATTTTCCTACCCTATGAACCAAATGAGGCCTGAATGTATGTCGACTATTGTCTGATCGATCGCTAAGCCTACAATTTTAGGAGCTAGGGCTATTGGTCAATCGACGAGGGATAAGTATAAGCGTACCACGAGCTCATCAGCCCCAACGTTTCTCTTCGGTGAGTGTTTTGCATGTACTATAGCTCGCACAATAGCTAGCCTACTAACACCAAGAATCATCAAACAAGCCCTGCTGATATGATAAACAGTTCAAACTTACATCTAAGCATGCCATATATTACATCAAAAGCTGGTGAGGATACATCTGTTTCCATAACTCGGAGAGGGTTCGCATCATTCATCGCATGATTCACTATCAAACAAAAGTAGCAAGATCTACCCACACAAGACAGTGCACTAGCCCTAAGATGGTTTGATAACACGCATCATTCTGGTAATTAAACAAAGGGCAATGCAAACTACCCTGAAGGATTAGCGCGACCAACTATTTCTTGTCATCGATCTCTCGGGCAATGACCACAGCACGGATAGCGGCATGGGAATCGATTTCTAGGGCGATGTCCACAGGACTAACCGCGACATCGGAATCGATCTCTGGGGCGATGTCCACAGGATGGACAGCGGCATCGGAATCGATCTCTGGGGCGATGCCAACAGGACGGGCCACGACATCGGAATCATCAAGGACGTCCACCGGCACCTGCACAACCCTAACATATTAGCAAGCACATTGCAAATAATCAAAAACCACAACTATGGTAATAAGCCATTATTTTTTACCTTGTGCAGCTCACCGGGGGATCTCATCCCTCTGGGGTCCATCTCCTCGTCCTCAATGGGGGCCATCACCTTGCCAGGGGAATACTGCTTCTCAACAGCGACTATCTCCTCAAACTCGGTCTTGAGCCTTACGTAGGTGGCAATCAGAGTCCTGGGGTAGGCACGGTGGGGCCCTTGTTCTTCCAACTTTCTTTGAGGAGTTCGCCCGCCAACGTCCTCAACTCTTTGGCTAGTGCTTGTTTCTTGGAGTTCTTCGTCTCCATGGGTTGGCCCGCCAACATGGTCAACTCGTTGGTCGGTGCTCGCTTCATGGAGATCGTTGTCTCCAGTGGGTTGTCCGTCGGCAACTCTTTGCCTAGTGCTCCAAGATCCATCAATGAACTGACAAACAAAAAGCAATCGAAAGGAAACCACAATCGCAATGAAAACGAGAAAAGAATAGGATGTGAGAATCGGTCAGTGCTTCGCAAAAAGAAGATTCTTGGAATGAAAATATAGCAGCATAACTGATTCGCCCACCTTTCCTTCATCGGTACAGAAGAAAAATGGCAGAAGTGAGTAGCCTGGAGTGAGGTTTTCTTCAAGAAAGGGAAGAAAGGGCTTGAACGAGCGTTCCAGTGAAATGATGGTTGCTTCGTCCAGTCCAACTTGGAGGCCACCTTATCACTGCTGGTAAAGGTGTGGGTTTTGTGATATGACAGGTCATGACGGCCACACTGGGGTGACAGGTGAGTCTCGACTGTAGCACCTCACTGTGATTTGGTGGATGGCACGAGGGCCCGGATGCTTTGAAATGTCCCGCATGTAGATAGAGCGGCTAGTCATATAGGAGTGCTCAATATTGTGCACCGCGACCAAGGCGGAGAGGAAAACGAGAGAACTATGTAATTAATGCATGAGTTTAATTAGGGTAGTTTTGTAAAGTACGAGATACATTCCTCCAATCGCAAAATGCCTTGGTTCATGAGATTTGAGATTTGAGCCCTATAAACCGGAAGGGAGGGAGTACTGCACACGGTGTAGTCTAGTCACTTGTTGAAATCTCTAGAAAGGCAAATACTCCTTTCTGGTTACTACATTACTACTCCCTTCGTCTAGGTGTGTAAGTCACCTTACAAAAACCAAATAGTCCCAAAACACTTAGGCGCGGTGCATTAACTTCTACCTTGTTTCTTGTTTCTTGACATATCAACCAATAAGAGATGAGAGGTGTGCATGCTTTTAATGACTTGCAATGGCTAGTTCATTGCATGCAATGCTATTAATTAGCAAATAAACATTGGTGACCCCAGGAGGAAACGGTGCTAAGCGCGTGGACCTATGCAGAATGAGTATCAACCAATGGATAATGGAGTTCAATTGTTAAACAATAGCAATTTTGTCTCATGCAAGAGCCTGGCTAGTAGATGCGTGCTCCAAGGAACCGCACCACGCGAGCGTTCGCAACTGCCATGTTCGGGTTGCGCTTGGCTCTTCGCCTCTTCGAGAAGACGAACAATGATGTTACTCCTACTTCTACAGTATCGAATCCACTGTTGCATGTCCGTCCACCTCGTGCGGGAGGGATAGCGTGTAGTGAAAGCTTCTACTTACTGCTCCTGCCTTTGCTTCTATGACAGGTGGGCCCAACATGTGGTTGGCCCTCCTGCCATGCAGCCAAAGGCAGGTGCAGTTAAGGCACCGGAGCTCAGTCCGCGAGGGAGAGGGCGTTGTAGTAATCAAATTTCTCGGTCTTGTATGAGTTGACGCGACACATCAAAGCACTGCACTCGATATAAGTCTTTTTACACATTTCAAATGGGCTACTTCGTATGTACGACATATTCTGCTTCGTATGTAGTCACTTGTTGCAATCTCCAAAAAGACTTATATTTGGAAACGGAGGGAGTACAACGCATGTATGCATGCCGTGACTTTCCTTTTGATACTTTCATGTGTTGATTTGATGCACCTTGCCAAATTTTGACTATAAATTAACTAACCAAATTTTCATGCATGTCACAAAAAATTACGGGGCTGTTTGGATTGTGACTATGTTTGTCTTATGTTGCCACATTATTTTTCCCACACTTGCCACACTTGCCTAACCTGAGTTGCTCAAATTGTTAGACACACTTTGGCTTGCCTAAGGGAATCTTGCCACAATTTTTGTGTCTATGACATGTGGGGTTCACTGCTAATAAAAAAAATCTTGTCTTAGGTGTGGCTAATAAAAAAAGACTTATATTTAGGAACGGAGGGAGTAGAAAATATAAATAATAATGCATGTTGGGGCAACCCACGTTTCCACTAATTTTAGCCGTGGGCTTGTTCACAATTTTTACGAGGGGGTGGTTGTTCATTTAATGGAGGGACTTGTAGTACCAGACTTGAACGATACAAAGTGTGACCTCGTACGCCGTAACACCACTTGGAACAAGTGGGTAGCTATCTAAAAAAACAATCAACAACTAAAAAAACCGCGACCTGGCATGTAGTAGTACACAATTTTAAACGATTGTTTTGATGGAGTGAAAAAGGAAAAGTACCCCACTACATATATATAGGTCGGAGCCTCCGCACTTGCTTGCTAGGGTTGCTCTATTCACACACTCTCATCCTCTCCAGATCTTAAACAAGTTAGGGGTAGTAACACTGTCTTTCTCCCTTCAAAAAACACTGGCTTTCTATCCTCACCGCTGGTTACAGATCCGGATGTATCCCCCTCCGCCGGTGAAGGGGAGGAGGGGCAGCGTTTAGGCCGTCGTTGACAGCGAGGGAGGAGACCCACTGCCGACTGCATCGTTATCTCTGGTCGAGCGTCAGCGCGGGAGGTCCTCCGATCCCTTTGTCATTGCCTGTGGGCGGATCCGGCCTCCCGCCGCCCACCTATCCACATCCCGATGACGTTCAGGTATATCTTCGTTTGAAACCGCCTTAGCTCTACTTCCCCAGCTCGCTACATCGCTGCATGTGCATCATTTTCTACCTCTCAGCCCCTCTCGATCGGATGGTCCAACGTCACCTATTTTTTTCTATTGTTAGAGGTAAAGCTACTTCATGGAGTCGAATCTTGTACTCCCTTCGTTCGAAAATACTTGTCATTGAAATGGATGTATCTAGATGTATTTTAGTTCTAGACACATCCATTTTGATGACAAGTAATTCCGGACAGAGGGAGTACTTGGTTAAAACAAGAAATAAAGTGGGGGTGGGGGAATTTAGTATGTACATCGGACTTGGTACAAATAGGAAGGAAAGGGGGTGAAAGTAGTACGGACTGGTCATCCAACCGGTCTCTTGGTCGAAAAGGGAAATATAGGGGTAACGTTGTACACAGTGGTATGACCAGGACTAGATTTGCTATCCACACATAGGAGTAGGTGGCTACAGTGAACAAAGATGGGACCAACCCAGATATGTTTCTTGGATGTGTTTCTCGGGGCAACAAACTATGAATCGCCACTTTATGCCCCTGTTTACGTACATGGTGCTGGACTGCTTGTCCACCCACTGTCCCATGCCCTTATACGAAATATTTAGGCTCCGTTCGGAATAAAGGGGCAGAAAACATATGTCTTGATGAAAATAGAGGAATAGGAAAGGAATGTACGTATAAAACTATGGAACAGCGAACCAGAGGAAACTCTCAAGAGAATGTGTTCGGATGGACTACGAAATGTACAGATTTGTTTTTTAGAGTAGCATGCTTGGCAGTATGAGATGCTATTTGTTTATTCAGCTGCATAGTGACTACTCTTGTCCTCACCTCACGTACCACACATAGGTTGAATTTTTTTATTCCGACAAACACAGCACAGCAACCTGTCTAACGCATGGCAGCGAGCGCCTGCCTCGGGCTTCCGCCCAAAAAATGAGCAGCGCGTGGATGTTTCTAATCCTACGGAATCAGTACTACCAGACCAGCTTTCCTATGAAAGACTATTCACCTTTCCCGTGTTCTGAACAGTTGGAAGGGAAAGAATACCATAGGAATTGTGTTCCTATGAAAATCCTGCACTAAACTTGTGAACCGAACGCAGCCTTAGCTGTTCTTAATCTAATGTCCCTGGTAAAAATGAAGCCATGCACTATTATAAGCCATGACAAGTTTAGCCAAATGTTTTTGCCTGTAATTGTTTGAGACTCTGACTGTTTCCTCTGTGCCTTTTTGTGCAAACAGGGATATCCAATTCACCTGGTTGCTATTGTGACCTTTTGGTGCACTGCACAAAACTATTCTTAAAAGAAGTTACATTTGTGTTGTTTAACTGGAATGTCAGAATGGAACAGTTGGTTCATTTTGGTGGAACTGCACAAAGGGAGATCTGTGTTCCAATCCTCATCATCCATATTGGCGCCATAACCTTCCTTTAGGTAAGAATGATATTTAATGCATGTGTTCATCTCTATTTTCTGACTGCCACGAGAAAATAATGTTGTTTTTACTAGTACACTTGTACTCCCTCACTGACAAAACCAATTCTGAATTAGAAGGCCAATCATGTACTTGGTTTCACCAACTGGTGAGGAGAAATAGAAACAGAGCATGAAGAGGAAGAAGAAGAATAAATAGTGCCAAGGCGATCTTGCTGAAGCCAGAGGCCTCAGTCGAGGCCATTCAAGGGCTCCGGCAATGACTACCTTACATGTGAGATGATCCTCCAGGGAGCCCTTCCACTTCTGTTGTCTCACTTAATTAATTAGGAGTACTTAAGTACCACTAATTTATTACTGCCTAATTTTCCTGTTGGAGTTAAACAAATCTATAGTAGGACCCTTGTTGAATCATGTACGTGTGTATGTTTGTCTATGGAGGTGAATCATGTGGTGGAGCAGGGAGGGAATATTATTAGTGTCATGACATAATAGTGCTATTGTTTTGCATGTCAATTTATTGCCATTGGTTCAATGAGGCAATGTTTTGCGTATTGTCCATCATGAATTTGATGCTACTGTTTGAGTAATATGCTAATGTCTTCCTATCCTTTCTCACTAAGCTAATGAAGGTTTCACCTTGTTCCTACTTGTGCAAACAGGGATCATGTTGTGCCAATCATACATTTTAGTGGAACTACACAAGACAATACAATGAACTGTATCCCAGCCAGTGCTTTAACTCTGCTGGAAGTTCTTTATAATCTTTCGATATAATCTCAGCACTAGTAAACAAGAGTGATTTCAACCATACATTTGAAGTGCACAAAATATATACTATTGTGTGATTCCAGTGAGTGCTTCATCATCTCTTATGGGACTACATTAATAAGCTTTTTTTCTCAGGTTGGTACGGGACTAAGGCCTTCATCCATATTAGTTTGTTGTCATCTCTATTTGTATCGTGCTACTGTCATGAGAAACTCATTTATCTTTGCACGTTAAAGTTTTGCAACCTATGATAAATGGAAATGCTTTGAGTGTTGAGCTAATTGGCACTGATTAAATAAACTAATACCTCTCTTTAAGCAAGACTACTATGTTGCTACCTTTACCCATTAAGATAATGAGGGTGCTTCTATTTGTTAGTGTATGTTTCATCAACTAGTCCCACTATTACAGTTATCTCACTCTCTCAATATATGTGCCAATAGGGATGCTCGATTTTGGTGGAACTGCACAAAAACTTTGGGTGCTTCATTGCCTCGACAGCTTCCGTCCTTTCCTGTCAGTCGCTAATCTCCGCTTGCTTTCTTCCTTTGCTGCCAGTCGCTTGGCTTATCTCGGCTTCTAGTCAAAGGAAATAGTAATTGATATGCTACCTCACACAGGTTGGTACTGGTCTTTATCCTGATTATTGTGCATGTCATATGTATTGGTAATTTGGTATTGTGCTACTGTTTGTCGATCTCATAAAGGAGTAATTTGGAGCCTGAACTCGCAGGCAAATCATTACATCGGGTGATTTCAGTAGAACTGCACAAAATGATCAGATGGACAGGTACTTATGCTGCTGCTATGTACTCCAAAGTTCACTCAGACAAGCATCAATGTTGACAAGAAGTGCCTATATTCATTCGAGTATCAACCGGCGTCAACCAATTGTCAAACTCCAAGTATTAGGAGAGTGAACGCCAAAAATATTGCTTGGTGCATAGCCCAGAAAAACGCAGTCCAGTCTTTGGTCCCAACTTGTGCCTTTTGGTTATCGGCACATATGGTAGCGAACTATATGGCATGGAGTCTAAAGATTCCAGACAAGTTGGTTGACGTGTATATTCATATGGAACTTAATCAGTCTGCACGCCAAGGATGCTCCATTTTAGTTGAACTACACAAAAATTTGCATGGTTCATTTTCTCAAGCGCCTCCTTTCTCGTCTGTAGTGTAAAATTTTGGCGAGATACAAGACCAAGATGAGCCAGTAAACTAGTTGGATGAAAGTAGTGGCCAAGTTGCTCAAACCTCCCTCGGCACGAGGCCACTATTTGAGGATAAACCTACAATCAAAGTTCAGATTGTCTATGTTGCCTCTTATGTACTCGAAAGTTTACTCGTACAAGAACTAATTTTAGCAAGAAGTACCTCCGATTAAAAACTATTTACCAGTCTGTACCCTAGGTAATTAAAGTTCGTCCATGGATCATATTGGATGTGATCTCAATCATTTGGATGCATAAACATACTGAACATGTGTATATCTGAATCTTTTTGTGAATTATGTATGAATATTGTCGTGTGATCTATCAATAATTTGGATGCATAGATATGTTGAGCTTGTGTATATATGAATCTTTTGAGTTGTTGATAGTGAATGTTGGCTATGAATATGAACGTGTCCTGTGAACCTGAGTTTGATATGAATGTTTACCTTTTCTGTTGTATTTGTGTGTGAACTTGTTAGTATGCCTACTGTGGGGTATAAAACGCAGGTCTCTTATAAAAGTAATTTTGTGTCCAATTTATGTTTTCCCTTCTAACCACATTATATATATTTATATTATTACTATTATCGTATATTTTATAGAGACTTATATATACATTATAAAAACATCCCACGTGTTATTAACTTATAAAAGTAAATGTTTAACGGAAGTTGGCAAGGAAAATCCTGGTTGTTTTTGACTCACAGGCAAGGAAAATCCTGGTGATTGCGTACAAAAGCTTGCAAAGATTTTAAGGACCAATTTAATAATAACGTGCTCATTTTTATTTTGAGCAATAACTCGCTAATTTTTTAATTATATAAAAAAATGTGCCTCTCCGGTTTATTCTTTGATATTAATTGCTCCTTCTAACATAAGATTATATATATAACGAGCCCACCTAATACGTGTATTTCAAGGAAGTGCAAATGGGCTGGGATTTCTTAGAAAATATAAATGGGCCTGATTGACGCGAAATTATTTGTTCACCCAGCCCAACAAATGGACTGTACATTCTAGAAAACACGGGTTAAATATATGCCACATTTTTGCAGGCTGACATGTGGGCCAATAGGTCGAAGCCTACGCAGGGCATTGTCAACTTGGTCAACAAATGATTGTGTCATCCACAGCCATTGGATTTATATCCAATGGTCGGCATGCACCTTCAATCTCTCGTCTTCTTCCTCCAGCGTCGCCGGAACCGCCTGGTCCGGCCTCCGGCGGCTAGCGGCTCTGCTTAGCACACATCGCTGCGAAGCGCTACCCCATCACCGGCCAGGCTATCCCTCCACCCCTCGACACCTCCTGTTATTCTCCACAGACTGCAGCCCCACGCCGCAACAGAACTGGTTATAACCCTTCTCCTCCTCTCAATCTGCGACTCCACTGCCGCGTCTTCCCATCTCTGAGTCGTTCCCTTTCGAGGCCTCACCGTTGTCCACCGCCTCGCTGCGCTCGGTGCGGCGTGGTCAACAAAGGAGAGTCATCAGAAGAGGACTGTACGTGGAGAGCCTGACGGCTGGGACCCATGAGGTTCATGGTCGCACACAAGGAAAGTTCCTCCTTATTAAGATGAAAAAAATGTTTCCTCCACCTGACAGCTGGGACCCACCAGTTGTATCTTCGCATCGAAGGAAGTGCCTCCTTGTTTTGCGAAAAAATTATTCATCCCGTTGACAGCTGGGACCCGTCAGATTTGGTGGCTGACTTGTGGGCCTACTAAGCAGACGTGTACGCACGGCTTTGTCAACTTAATCAACAAATGATTCTAGCAGCTGGACCGTTGGATGTTAATCCAACAGTCGTGCTCCTTCTTGAACCTCTGTTCTTGCTCCTGTCTCCCGTGGGCGGCACCGCGGTTGTACTATCGCGCACCCAAACCAGTGAAGTTTCCCACTCCTCTCCATCTGTGACTCCACTGCCCCATCTTCCCCATCTCCGGTTCGTTCCAGTCTAGGTGCGCTCGGCATGGCGTGGTCAACGTGGTCAACAACCGAGAGTCATCGAAAGATGACTGTACGTGCAAGGCCCACCGGAAGTGCCTCCTTATTAAGCAGAAAAAAATGAATACCCCCTGCTAGTTGGGACCCACCTTGGTGGGATGCTGACTTGTGGGCCCACTAAGTTGACGGGGATGGAGGGCTTTGTCAACTTAGTCAATATGAACGATTCTAGCTGCAGTGACTGTACGATGTCCATCCAACGGCCATCGTGCTTCTTCAACCTCTGGTCTTCTTGCTCCAGCCGCCCAAAGCAGCGCCGATCGTGCCGCCTGCTCCTGCCTCCCGTGGCCGACTGTGATGCCGCGGAGGCCTCACCGCCCCCTACTACTCCTGCCGCTGGCCAGGCCATCCCTCCACTCACCCACGCTTCCACTGCCACGTCTTCTCAGACTCCGCGTCGTCCCCTTCCTAGGCCTCACCGTCGTCCACCGTCGTGGTGCTCTCCGCGCGGCGTGGTCAACGTGGTCAAGGAATGACTTCCATCGAAAGAGTATTATACGTGGAGAGGCTGACAGCTGGGTCCATGGCCACAGCCCAGTTTTTTTGTGATTTGCCAAGTAAGTCGCTTTGTCAGGCCTGTTGGGCTGCAAATCTTTCAAGACGAGGAGAGCTTTCATTTGGCTAGCCGAGAAAATGGCCCATCAGTAATGAGAAATGGGTTGTACATTTTTAAAACACATCAAACCGGCAATTAGTTTCAAATATCTTTTTTTTCATTTCGAGAATTTAAATTACATTCATTTTTATGCGTGGAGAATTTGTTGGATTTTATATTGATATACATTTATATTTAAAATCAATTTGAATGTGAGTCGAAATTTCGGGATTAAAAACAGTTCAGACCGCACCGAATTATGCAAAATTTCATATAATTTTTTAACCGTGGCCACAATATGGACTGTAATGCTAACAAAAAGAATATGTGCTCCAAAAAACCTTAAGAATTAGCAAATGGGTTGTAAATTATTAGAAATAATGGCAGATAGGTTGTATGTTGTTTTCCACAGATTTGAGTCTTTCCTAAAAAAAGGTTGACGCACAAGCAGTGACTGTTCGATGTCCATCCAACGGCCGTCGTGCTTCTTCAATCTCTGCTCTTCCTGCTCCAGCCGCTCAAACAAGCGCCGGTGGGACTGCCTGCTCCTTCCTCCCCGTGGCCGGTTGTGCTGCCGCGCAGGCCTCACCACCCCACCGTACTCCCATCGCCGGCCTAGCCATCCCTCTACTCATCCACACCTGATGTTATTCTCTGGCAACGGCAGACGAACCAGTAAACCCTCGTACAGTCGTACTCCCCTCCGCGTGGGAAACAACTGTTGAGTCTTCCCTGCCTCCGTGTTGTTCCCTTCCTAGGCCTCTCCGTCGTCCACCGCCCTGGTGCTCTCGGCGCGGTCTGGTCAACATGGTCAACGACCGACATGCATCTTAAGTGGACTCTACGTGGAGAGGCGGACAGCTGGGTCCACGGCCGAACGCAAGGAAATGCCTCCTTATTACACGGAAAATAATGATTCCTCCACCTGACATCAGGGACCCACCGGAAGGGCCTCTGTATTTCATGAAAAAACGTTACCGTCGTCGACAACTTGGACTCACCAGCTATATCTTTGCACGCAAGGAAGTGCCTCCTTATTACGCACAAAAACTCCCCCTGTTAGCTGGGACCCAGTATAGTGGCAGGCTGACTTGTGGGCCTACTAAGTTGACGGGGACGGAGGGCTTTGTCAACTTAGTCAATATGCACGATTCTAGCTCCAGTGACTGTACGATGTCCATCCAACGGCCGTAGTGCTTCTTCAACCTCTGGTCTTCTTACTCCAGCCGCCCAAACCAGCGCCGGCTGTGCCTCGTGCTCCTGCCTCCCGTGGCCGGATGCGATGCAGCGGAGGCCTCACCGCCACCTACTACTCCCACCACTGGCCAGGCCATCCCTCTACTCACCCACACCCCCTGTTATTCTACGGCGACGGCAGCCTCACACCGCAGCGAACCAGTGAACCCTCGTACTCCTCTACGCGTGGGCATCCACTGCCGCGTCTTCCCCGGCTCCGCATCGTCCCCTTCCTAGGCCTTGCCGTCGTCCACCGCCCTGGTGGTCTCAGCGCGGCGTGGTCAACGTGGTCAAGGAACGGCTTCCATCGGGTGTGGACTGTACGTGGAGAGGCCGACAGTTGGGTCCATGGTCGCAGCAAGGAAGTGCCTCCTTATTACGCGCAAAATAATTATTCCTCCACCTGACAGCAGGGACCCACCGGACGGGCCACCGTATTTCATGAAAAAAAACGTTTCCCCCCTGACTGCTGGGACCCACCAGCTACACCTTCGCACGCAAGGAAGTGCGTCCGGGCAAAAAAAACGATTCACCCCCTGACTGCTAGGACCCACCAGCTACACCTTCGCATGCAAGGAAGTGCGTCTGGGCAAAAAAACAAAATGATTCGCCCCCCTGATTGCTGGGACCCACCAGCTACATCTTCGCACGCAAGGAAGTGCCCGACAGTCGGGACCCACCTGGTCGAAGCGTACGTAGCGTTGTCATTCTGGTCGCGAACATGTACGTACATATATACTGGTCGATGTAGAGGCGCGCACGTGTCGTAGTAGAGGCGCGCACGTAGCATGTACACGTACGTACAGCGGCCAGTGCGCAAGAAAGAAAATACGGCCATGTATGTGTACATACGGGCGGGGTCTCAAACGCCTACTCGCGCATACGTACGGCCAGGGCTCGTGTACATGGTTGGGTCGAAACGGAGAAACAGCGTCGTCGTCGTGTTCATGGGGAGCCAACCGGCTGGGTCGGAACGGAATGCTTGGTCGTGTTCATCCGGAGGGCTTGGACGGAACAGGCTATGGAAACAAGGCTTGGTGTACCGCAGAACGGAGGAAACGGCCTTGTGTTCGACCGGCCACGTTTGAAATGGGATCTTGTTCATCGGGAGGGGTCTAGCGTACCGCAAAACAGAGGAAACAGACCTCCTACGCTCGAAACGGGGGTCCTGTTGATCGGGAGGGGTGTGGCATATCGCAAAACGGACGAAACGGACCTCCTACGGTCAAAATGGGGGTCCTGTTGATCGTGAGGGGTGTGGCATACTGCAAAACGGATGAAACGGACTTGTGTTGGAGCGCTACGGTCAAAACGGGGGTCCTGTTCATCGGGAGGGGTGTGGCATACCGCAAAATGGGACTCCACGAGATACTGTTCATCTCCATCGTCGACCTCCTCTAGCCTCCATCTGCGACTGTTCATCCACGGGCTCCTGTTCATCCAGCCTCCACCGCGCACTACTCCACTGGCCACTGTTCAACCACCCCTCTCCACGGGCTCCTGTTAAACCACCCCTCCACGGGCTACTGTTCATCCACCCTCCACCGTCCACTGTTCATCCAGCCCTCCACGGGGTCGTCCTGTTCATCCAGCCCTTCACAGGGTCCTGTTCATCCAACCCCAACCGGCTCGATCGATCGGGGTCCTGTTCATCCATAGGCAACGCCACGGGTCCTGTTCATCCACTCCCACCGCTCACTGTTCATCCAAACCCCCCGCAACACTCACTGTTCATCCAGAGAGGCAGCATCGATCGGCTTCAGTTAGCAGCAGTAGCGAAGGAATCGCTCGATCAGGTTCAGTTAACAGCCATCGATCGATCACTCGGGTTCAGTAACGTGTAGCCTGCAATGCAATCGCTCGGGTTCAGTTAGAGCCCACCGCCTCGCTCGGGTTTAGTTAGAGTCAATGCCTCGCACACACGTGCGTACATGTACGAGAGAAACGCGCATCGCTCAGCCCCCGACCACCCACCGTAACCAGGAACTCCCCGGAATTTTCCTCGCCCTCGCTTCTACCATGGTTTTTTCCGTCATCGACGGCCCAAAGAATGTCATGCAGCTGCATCTTCGGCCCGCCCAGGACGAAAAGCCCATTTTTTGTCATGATTTTTTGTCATAGAAGTAGGAGCCCACCACATCTATGATGATACCGGGTTTTATCACAATTATCGTCATAGAAGTGTCATATGTATGACAAAAAAATCGTTTGGCCCAAAATGTCAGGGATGTGTCTTTTTTTTATAGTGAAGGGGGTAGAATAGTGATATAAGAGTAGATCACTGGACAACAGTTAAAATTATCCTTAGTGGAATAAGGATATATTTCTCAATTATGGAAGTGATAAAAGAGATCGTCATAGAGGGTTACGTCGATGCAAGCTTTTACACCGATCCAGATGACTCTAAGTCTCAATCTGGATACATATTGAAAGTGGGAGCAATTAGCTAGAGTAGCTCCGTGCAGAGCATTGTAGACATAAAATATTTGCAAAATACATACGGCTCTGAATGTGACAGACTCGTTGACTAAACTTCTCTCACAAGCAAAACATGATCACACCTTAGTACTCTTCGGGTGTTAATCACATAGCGATGTGCACTAGATTATTGACTCTAGTAAACCCTTCGGGTGTTAATCACATGACTATGTGAACTATGGGTGTTAATCACATACAGATGTGAATATTGGTGTTAAAACACATGGTGATGTGACCTAGATTATTGACTCTAGTACAAGTGGGAGACTGAAGGAAATATGCCCTAGAGGCAATAATAAAGTTGTTATTTATATTTCCTTATATCATGATAAATGTTTATTATTCATGCTAGAACTGTATTAACCGGAAACTTAGTACATGTGTGAATACATAGACAAACAGAGTGTCACTTGCATCCCTCTACTTGACTAGCTCGTTGAATCAAAGATGGTTATGTTTCCTAGCCATAGACATGAGTTGTCATTTGATTAACGGGACCACATCATTAGAGAATGATATGATTGACTTGACCCATTCAGTTAGCTTAGCACTTGACCGTTTAGTTTGTTACTATTGCTTTCTTCATGACTTAGACATGTTCCTATGACTATGAGATTATGCAACTCCCGAATACCAGAGGAACACTTTATGTGCTACCAAATGTCACAACGTAATTGGGTGATTATAAAGGTGCTCTACAGGTGTCTCCAATGGTGTTTGTTGAGTTGGCATAGATCGAGATTAAGATTTGTCACTCCGATTGTCGAAGAGGTATCTCTGGCCCCTCTCAGTAATGCACATCACTATAAGCCTTGCAAGCAATGTGACTAATGAATTAGTTACGGGATGATGCATTACAGAATGAAACATACCGATGACAAAGGGAACAACGTATGTTGTTATGCGGTTTGACCAATAAAGATCTTCGTAGAATATGTGGGAGCCAATGTGAGCATCCAGGTTCCGCTATTGGTTATTGGCCGGAGACATGTCTCTGTCATGTCTACATAGTTCTCAAACATGTAGGGTCCGCACGCTTAACATTCTGTGATGATTTGTATTATGAGTTATGTGATTTGATGACCGAAGTTTGTTTGGAGTCCCGGATGAGATCGAGGACATGATGAGGAGTCTCTAAATGATCGAGCTGTAAAGATTGATATATTAGAAGGCTATATTCGGACATCGGAAAGGTTCCGAGTAATTCGGGTATTTTTCGGAGTACCGGAGAGTTACGGGAATTCGCCGGGAGAAGTATTGGGCCTTATTGGGCCATACGGGAATAGAGGAGGCAGGCCAAAGGGAAGGAGGCGCGCACCCCCCATGGGTCTGAATTGGACTAGGGGAAAGGGGGCGGCGCCCCCCCCCCCTTGCCCTTTCCTACTCCCTTTCTCTTTCCCTCTTTCTTCTCTCCTATTCCGGAAAGGAAAAAAGGGAATCCTACTAGGACTGGGAGTCCTAGTAGGACTCCCACACTTGGCGCGCCCCCTCTATGGCCGGTGATGACCCACAAGTATAGGGGATCTATCGTAGTCCTTTCGATAAGTAAGAGTGTCGAACCCAACGAGGAGCAGAAGGAAATGACAAGCGGTTTTCAGTAAGGTATTCTCTGCAAGCACTGAAATTGTAGGTAACAGATAGTTTTGTGATAAGATAATTTGTAACGGGTAACAAGCAATAAAAGTAAATAAAGTGCAGCAAGGTTTCCCAATCCTTTTTGTAGCAAAGGACAAGTCTGGACAATTTCTTATAATGAGAAAAGCGCTCCTGAGGACACATGGGAATTATCGTCAAGCTGGTTTTCATCACGCTCATATGATTCATGTTCGGTACTTTGATAATTTGATATGTGGGTGGACCGGTTCTTGGGTACTTCCCTTACTTGGACAAGCATCACACTTATGATTAACCCCTATTGCAAGCATCCGCAACTACAAAAGAAGTATTAAGGTAAACCTAACCATAGCATGAAACTAGTGGATCCAAATCAGCCCCTTACGAAGCAACGCATAAACTAGGGTTTAAGCTTCTGTCACTCTAGCAACCCATTATCTACTTATTACTTCCCAATGCCTTCCTCTAGGCCCAAATAATGGTGAAGTGTCATGTAGTCGACGTTCACATAACACCACTAGAGGAGAGACAACATACATCTCATCAAAATATCGAACGAATACCAAATTCACATGACTACTAATAGCAAGACTTCACCCATGTCCTCAGGAACAAACGTAACTACTCAAATCATATTCATGTTCATAATCAAAGGGGTATTAATATGCATTAAGGATCTGAACATATGATCTTCCACCAAGTAAACCAATTAGCATCAACTACAAGGAGTAATCAACACTACTAGCAACCCACAGGTACCAATTTGTGGTTTTGATACAAGATTGGATACAATAGATGAACTAGGGTTTTGAGAGGAGATGGTGCTGGTGAAGATGTTGATGGAGATTGACCCCCTCCTGGTGAGAGGATCGCTGGTGATGACGATGGTGATGATTTCCCCCTCCCGGAGGGAAGTTTCCCCGGCAGAACAGCTCCGCCGGAGCCCTAGATTGGTTCCGCCAAGGTTCTGCCTCGTGGCGGCGGAGTTTCGTCTCGTAAGCTTGCTTATGAAAAAAACAGGGTAAAAGCCTTCATATAGCAGAAGATGGGCACCAGAGGGCCACCAGGGGGCCCAGGAGACAGGGGGCGCGCCCAGTAGGGGTGGGCGCGCCCCCCCACCCGCCTGGCCAGGGTATGGGCCCCCTCTGGTGTTTTCTTCGCTCAATAATTCTTATTAATTCCAAAGATAACTTCCATGGAGTTTCAGGATTTTTGGAGCTGTGCAGAATAGGTTTCCAATATTTGCTCCTTTTCCAGCCAGAATTCCATCTGTCGGCATTCCCCCTCTTCATGGTAAACCTTGTAAAATAAGATAGAATAGCCATAAGTATTGAGACATAATGTGTAATAACAGCCCATAATGCAATAAATATTGATATAAAAGCATGATGCAAAATGGACGTATCAACTCCCCCAAGCTTAGACCTCGCTTGTCATCAAGCGGAAGCCGAAATCGAAAAATATGTCCACATGTTTTAGAGATAGAGGTGTTGATAAAAATAAAATAGGGACATGAGGGCATCATGATCATTCTTATAACAGCAACATAACTAGATTTTTGTCATATGGTTTCTTATGCTCAAGTAACAATTAATTCACAATGTCAAGTATGGTTCAGAAATTTCATTGAGAACTAACAAACTATAATCTCAGTCATTGAAGCAATTGCAATTTATCATAACATCAGAAAGAGTCAAGAATAGAGCTTTTCATCAAGTCCACATACTCAACTATCATATAGTCTTCTACAATTACTAACACTCACGCAATACTTGTGGTTATGGAGTTTTAGTCGGACACTAAGAAATATAGGGGCTTATTGTGTTGCCTCCCAACGTATTCACCTTTGGGTGATGTCAACAATAATAATTTATGCTAACTTACATCCAATTGGATATATATATATATATATATATATATATATATATATATATATATATATATATATATATACAGACGGTCTATTCTGCTAATATTAGCAGAATAACTATTCTGCACACCACTTCGGCACTGCACGCTCAACAAAAGCGCACTGCATCATTTTGACGACGAGCACTGCAATAGAGACTAGTGAACTTCGTGTCGAAAAAAACTGCACACGGTGTTTTTTCGGTACTGTTTTCGCTCTAATTTTTTAACTATTTATCAGAATGAGGCGTGTAATATACCATTGAAAATCTATGGATTAGGCGCAACTTCGACATGTTGAACACTTTTCGAGATTCCACACGGTTTAAGAGCAGTTTTGAAAATAGTGCGGCCGATGACGAGTGGCAGCGAGCGTTTTTTCGCATTTTTTTCTAAACCGCTTGTCGGAATGAAGCAAATGATACGCCATTGGATAGATATTGTCGAGGCGCATCTTTTTCATATATAAATCTTTCTCTAATTCATTACGGTTTAAGAGCAGTTTCAAATTTACTAAATCGCGGAATTCTGTTTTTCAAATTTTCGGTACTGTTTTCGCTCTAGTTTTTGAACCGTTTGTCGAAACGAGGCGTGTGATACGCCGTTGGAAATCTACGAACGAGGCGCAACTTTCATATGTTGAAATGGTTTTGAGATTCCTTACGGTTTTTAGTTAATTTTGAAAATCGTGCGGCTGACTTCGAGAGGCAGCGGCTGTTTTTTCGCAAATTTTTTACGAACAGCTGGTCGGAATAATTCAAATCATACGCCTTTTGAAAGATATCGACGAGACGCAACTTTTTCATGTAGAACACTCTCTCTAATTCGTTACGGTTTAAGAGCAATTTTAAAATTAGTGAAAAGCGGACACTCTGTTTTTTCACGACACAAAAATCGTCGTATGTACTGCATCGGACAGAAGAACGCACTGCTTCAGACAAAATACCGCACTTCATTAGATGGGAAAGTGCACTGCATGGTTTCTTTTTGTTTAGACGTATTTTTTCTCGGATGAGGAAAGAAGAATGCACTGCTTCAGACAAAATACCGCACTTCATTAGATGGGCAAGTGCACTGCATGGTTTCTTTTTGTTTAGACGTATTTTTTCTCGGACGGGGAAAGAAGAACGCACTGTTTCAGATGAAATACCGCACTTCATTAGATGGGCAAGTGCACTGCATGGTTTTTTTTGTGGGACGTAAATTTTCCAAACGAGGTGGAGTGCACTTCATGTCGAGCGTTGGTAAACCGCAATACTATGAAAAGTGAACATCGAGACTACCGTAAACGGGTCGCGACGCTATCGAAAGTGAACCTCTTTAGCTTTTTCCAAACTTAATATTTTTGTACGTGCGTAGACCGGGCGAGTGGACCACAGGGATTGAGCAAGTGAACGACATCTAATGAGAAGTGAGCTGTTTTCCGAGGTGTTTTTGTTTCATATCACCAAGTGAATGACGAAGGAGTTTTATGGCGAACTTCGTGAGAGAACAAAGTGAGCTTCAAAAGACCGGACCAGTGAACCTCGAGGACTGAGCAAGTGGATTGCATAATTTTGCATCTTATTTTCGCTTTTTTTATCGCATACTTTTTTTATCGACGAGTATGTATGGCAAGGACAAGGTAAGTGGAATGTATCATTTTTTGTTTATTTTTTCTACTGCACATGCCAACACAGTGAGATGCATTAAAAAAGATATTTTGCAGTGAATCACGAGGAAAGTGAACGAGAAAACTTTTGTTGCATAGTAAATGTTAATGTTTTTCTCGAGCTGTGGTTGATGACTACAGTGGATTTCTTTAACAACAACAAAGCTCCAGCAAAACAATGGAACTGAATTAAAACAACATCAGCACTCTGCCTGCTACTTGTGGCCTCCTCCCCATACACGTTGCAGCTCGTGCTAACAGGGGCGTGACCGTGAGCGCGAGGAACACCAGCCGAGTGAGTGCTGGAGCGGCACAGATCTAGGAATAGGGACCCCACATCACCGCACTGGGGCTGGGGATAGAGCAAGCACACATTACCGCACTGCACATCGGCGGGCTGCGAGCTGCACGCACAGGAAACATGGACTGGGGGCGACCTCCGATGGCATGGACTGCACCGTTCTTGACAGCGGCACGACAGGCAACAAACTGCATTGTCGCTAGGTGTGCACTGCACGCCGCAGTGGCAGAACAACGTTGACCCAGGGAGCCATCGCCATCTTGCTGGCCATCCCTGGTTTCATTGCTGCAGAGGAGGGACGGAGGGTTGGCGACTTCACCTTGATCTATCGACCACCTTTGGCCATCGCCCCGCCTCGGAAGTAGGTGTACGCGTGTGGCGGTCGTCGCGTGGGCCTTGTCGCGGCGAATCCGGCGGCGATTGGTCAGACGCGGCCCGATCTGGTGCCAGGCCTGCGGCACCTGAGGCCGAGAGGTGGTGGGGCGCGAGTGGACCAGCGGGGCGCCGGTTGGGGCGGTGTGGTCTGCAGGAGAGGGTGACCTCCTCGCCTGGATCCAGATCCACGAAGAGGAACACACGGGATGGGCAGCTGCTGCCATTGGGGTTGGAGGTGACCCATCCAGCGATGCAGGTGGCCGTGGAGGTGATGGGGCACCGCACCGGAGAAGGTTGGGAGGGAGGTGGGGCACAGTGCCGGAGAAGGTTGGGAGGGAGGTGGGGCGCCGCGCTGGAGAAGGTTGAGAGGGAGGTGGGGCGCCGCGCCGGAGAAGGTTGGGAGGGAGGTGGGGCGCCGCGTTGGAGAAGGTTGGGAGGATGGTGGGGCGCCGCGCCGGGGAAGGTTGGGAGGGAGGTCGGACGGCGCGAGGAGGGAGGGAGGCGGCTGGCTGGGAGGGGAGCGATGGAGGTCGTGGGGAGAGTTTTAAGGTGGGGTGGGGTTTTTTTCGCCCGGTGTAGTGCGGTCCATTTAGTTTGTAGCTACGGGTCGGTACTGTTAGCAGAATAAGGGAAAGTGGTGTGCAGAATAAGACTCTAAGGGGTGTTATCATAATAGACCCACCCTATATATATATATATATATATATATATCAGGATCTTTCCAACACGAGGTGCTTGCCAAAGGATAAAATGAAAAAGGGAAAGGTGAGGATCACCTTGACTCTTGCATAAAGTAAAGACATAAAAGTAAAAGATAGGCCCTTCGCAGAGGGAAGCAGAGGTTGTCATGTGCTTTTAGGGTTGGATGCATAAAATCTTAATGCAAGAGAACGTCACTTTATATTGCCACATGTGATATGAACCTTTATTATGCAGTCCGTCGCTTTTATTACTTCCATATCACACAATTGTATAAAGCTTATTTTCTCCGCACTAATAAGTCATAAATATTTAGAGAGCATTTTTTATTGCTTGCAACATGACAACTTACTTGAAGGATCTTACTCAATCCATAGGTAGGTATGGTGGACTCTCATGGCAAAACTGGGTTTAAGGATATTTGGAAGCACAAGTAGTATCTCTACTTGGTGCAAGGAATTTGGCTAGCATGAGGGGGGAAGGCAAGCTCAAAATGTTGGGAAGATCAATGACAATATACTTTAACTGAGATGTGAGAAAGCATAAACTATTACGTTGTCTTCCTTGTCCAACATCAACTCTTTTAGCATGCCATACTTAATGAGTGCTCACAATCATAAAAGATGTCCAAGATAGTATATTTATATGTGAAAATCTATCTTTCCTTATTACTTCCTATTAATTGCAATGATGACCAAAACTACGTTTGTCAACTCTCAACGACTTTTAAGCCTCATACTCTTTATATGTGAAGTCATTACTATCCATAAGATCAATATGAATTCTTTTATTCTTTTTACTATTTCTATTTTCTCAAGATCAAAGCGAGATAGCAAAGCCCTTGACTCAACACTAATCTTTATTATAGATAGCTCACGGACTCGGTTACCTAAAGAGATCACAAAGAAAAACTCAAAACTACTTGATACCAAAACTTCAATCTACTAGATCAAGATACTACTAAAAGGATCGAACTAAGTAAAATGGTAAAGATAGGAGTGTGATGGTGATACGATACCGGGGCACCTCCCCCAAGCTTGGCAGTTGCCAAGGGGAGTGCCCATACCCATGTGATTATGTCCTCGGAGGTGGTGAAGTAGGAGTTGTTCATGATGTAGGCTTGTCGTCCATCTTCCAAGGCATAGGTTCACCATCATAGAAGGATGATCGAGTCTTCGGGATCCTCAAAACTGCAGCCAAACTCATCCTCTTGAATCTATATTCATACTCACAGTTTTGGTTTTGTAGGTCATAGATCTGGGCTTGGAGGTGCTTGATTTTCTCTTGAAGCTTAAATATGGTCTCCCCAATGATCTTGGCATCCAGCTTGTGGTTGTTGGTGAACTCCATGATCATCATCTGATTGGCATTGAGTCCATGCTCCACCATCCCTTGGCACTTGAAAACTTGTTGCTCCATGGCTTCAAGCTTTGTCTCCATGCTTCCGGTACGCCTTGGTCCCTCCACATTGCGGATGTGCAGCACCCCCTCACGCATCTTAATGGTTTGAGGGTGTTGCAGCACCTCTGCAAGATAGGGGTTGATAACCCTCTCGAAAAACTTGTCCTTGGGAGCGCTTGGAGACGTCATGGTGCTCTAGATCTGTCAAAAAAACTGCTCGAAATGAAAACAGAGGATATTTGCGTGATACGGTGGTCATAACATTCAGGAGATTATATAATGAATTTTTACCGACCAAAATACGTAACGTGCAAGAAAACGGAGTCCGGGAGGCACACGAGGTGCCCACGAGATAGGGGGGCACGCCTAGTAAGGGTGGGCGCGCCCTCCACCCTCGTGGAGGCCTCGTGTCCTTCCCGGATTACTTCTTGCTTTCTAAAATTCTTAAATATTCCAAAACGGAGGAAAATTGC
The DNA here is from genome assembly GCF_002162155.2 of Triticum dicoccoides. Taxonomy (NCBI): domain Eukaryota; kingdom Viridiplantae; phylum Streptophyta; class Magnoliopsida; order Poales; family Poaceae; genus Triticum; species Triticum dicoccoides. The sequence continues at coordinate 138,800,932 of NC_041393.1, read as the reverse complement.
CATTAGAATTGTTTTGGAGTCGGTTTACTTACCGTACCACATACCTATTCATTTTTGGAGTCTGAAACATTCTGGAAAGTGTCCCTTATGTATTCCTCCGGGGTTACGGTCTCAATAATATTAGTTTCAACATTGATAGGATTACCTGAGATATAATGTTTGATTCTTTGACCGTTCACCACCCTCGGACTTGTGCCTTCGAAGTTGTTGATTTTTATGGCACCGGAATGATAGACCTCCTCGATAACGTAAGGACCTTCCCATTTAGAGAGAAGTTTTCCTGCAAAAAATCTTAAACGAGAGTTGAATAGCAACACATAATCACCTACGTTAAATTATCGCTTTTGTATCCTTTTGTCATGACATGTTTTAACTTTTTCTTTGAACAACTTGGCATTCTCATAGGCTTGGGTTCTCCATTCATGAAGTGAGATAATATCAAATAAACTCTTCTCACCAGCAAGTTTGAAGTCATAGTTGAGCTCTTTAATAGCCCAATATGCTTTATGTTCAAGTTCTAGAGGTAAGTGACATGCTTTTCCATATACCATCTTATATGGAGACATACCCATAGGATTTTTATATGCAGCTCTATAGGCCCATAATGCATCATCAAGTTTCTTGGACCAATTCTTTCTAGATCTATTGTCAGTCTTTTGCAAAATTAATTTGAGCTCTCTATTTCTCAACTCTACTTGACCACTAGACTGCGGGTGATAAGGAGATGCAATTCTATGATTAACATCATACTTAGCAAGCATTTTACAGAAGGCACCATGGATAAAGTGTGAACCACCATCAGTCATAAGAAATCTAGGGAATCCAAACCTCGGAAAAATAATTTCTTTAAGCATCTTAATAGAGGTGTTATGATCAGCACTACTAGTTGGAATAGCTTCTACCCACTTAGTAACGTAATCAACATCAACTAAAATATGTGTGTAACCATTAGAGGTAGCAAAAGGTCCCATATAATCAAAGCCCCAAACATCAAATGGTTCAATAACAAGAGAATAGTTCATAGGCATTTCTTGACGTCTACTAATATTACCGATTCTTTGACATTCATCACAAGACAAGACAAACTTACGAGCATCTTTGAAGAGAGTAGGCCAATAAAAACCGGATTGCAATACCTTATGTGCAGTTCTATCTCCAGCGTGGTGTCCTCCATATGGTTCAGAGTGACACTTGCGTAGGATTAGTTCCTGTTCATGCTCAGGTACACAATGTCAAATAACACCATCTACTCCTTTATATAGGTGTGGGTCATCCCAGAAGTAATGTCTTAAATCATAAAAGAACTTTTTCTTTTGCTGGTATGTGAAACTAGGTGGTATGAATTTAGCAACAATGTAATTAGCATAATCAGCATACCATGGAGCAGTACGAGAAGCATTAACGACCGCTAATTGTTCATCAGGAAAGCTATCATCAATAGGTAGTGGGTCATCAAGAACATTCTCTAACCTAGACAAGCTGTATGCAACAGGGTTCTCAGCTCCCTTTCTATCAACAATATGCAAATAAAATTCTTGGATCAAGAGAACACATCTAATAAGTCTAGGCTTAGCATATTTTTTTTCATAAGATGTTTAATAGCAGCATGATCAGTGTGAATAGTAACTTTAGAATCAACAATATAAGGTCTGAACTTATCACAAGCAAATACGACTACTAAGAAATCCTTTTCAGTAGTAGCATAATTTCTCTAGGCAGTATCAAGAGTTTTACTACCATACTGGATAACATTCAATTTCTTATCAACTCTTTGCCCTAGAACAACACCTACAGCATAATCACTAGCATCACACATAATTTAAAAAGGTAAATTCCAATCAGGTGGCTGAACAATAGGTGGAGTGATCAAAGCTTTCTTAAGTATTTCAAATGCTTCTACACAATCGTCGTCAAAGACAAAAGGAATATCTTTTTGCAATAAATTAGTCAGAGGCCTAGAGATTTTAGAAAAGTCCTTAATGAACCTCCTATAAAAACCGGCATGACCAAGGAAACTTCTTATACCTTTTATGTCCTTGGGACATGGCATCTTTTCAATAGCATCAACTTTAGCTTTATCAACTTCAATACCTCTCTCGGAAATCTTATGCCCCAAAACAATGCCTTCATTAACCATAAAGTGGCACTTTTCCCAATTCAAGACGAGACTAGTGTCTTCACATCTCTGCAAAACTCGATCAAGGTTTCTCAAGCAATCATCAAAAGAGGATCCATAAATGGAGAAATCATCCATGAATACCTCACAAATCTTTTCACAAAAGTCAGAGAATATAGCCATCATGCATCTTTGAAAGGTAGCAGGTGCATTACATAAACCAAAAGGCATACGTCTATAAGCAAAAGTACCGAAAGGGCAAGTAAAAGTAGTTTTTGATTGATCCTCCGCTGACACAGGTATTTGAGAGAAACCAGAATAACCATCTAGAAAGCAGAAATGTGTGTGTTTGGATAGTATTTCTAGCATTTGATCAATAAAAGGTAAAGGGTAATGATCTTTCTTAGTAGCTTTATTTAATTTACAAAAATCAATTAGCATCCTATAACCTGTAATAATTCTTTGTGGGATCATTTCATCTTTATCATTAGGAATGACAGTAATACCTCCCTTCTTAGGAACGCAATGGACATGACTTACCCAATCACTATCAGCAACGGGATAAATTATACCTGCCTCAAGGAGCTTTAGTATCTCCTTTCTTACCACTTCTTTCATCTTAGGATTTAACCATCGTTGAGGATCTCTAACTGGTTTGGCGTCTTTCTCCACATTTATTTTGTGTTGGCATAGAGTGGGACTAATGCCCTTAAGATCATCAAGAGTATATCCAATAGCAGCACGGTGCTTCTTCTGAGTTTTCAACAATCCTTCCTCTTCTTGCTCTGGAAGGTTAGCACTAATAATAACAGGATATATCTTCTTTTCATCAAGATAAGCATATTTAAGATTATCAGGTAATGGTTTGAGCTCAAACACGGGATCACCCTTGGGTGGAGGGGGATACCCTAGGATTTCAACAGGCAAGTTGTGTTTCAGAATAGGACCCTGCTGAAGGAATACTTTATCTATTTCCCTTCTTTCATTCATAAACATATCATTTTCATGGTCTAGCAAATATTGTTCTAACGGATCAGTAGGAGGCACGGCAATAAAAGCAAGACCAATAATCTCATCCTTACTAGGTGATTCTTTATCACGGGGTTGTCTACGAAACTTAGCAAAATTAAACTCAGGAGACATATCCCCTAAGCCAATTGTAACAATATCCTTTTCACAATCAATCCTAGCATTAATAGTATTCAAGAAGGGTCTACCAAAAATGATGGGACAAAAGTCATCTTGTGGGGAACCAAGAACAAGAAAATCAGCAGGATATTTAACCTTCCCACACAAGACTTCAACATCTCTAACAATCCCAACTGGCTTAATGGTGTCCCTATTGGCAAGCTTAATAGTAACATCAATACCTTCTATTTTAGCAGGTACAATATCATGCATAATTTCTTTATATAAGTCATAGGTTATTGCACTAGCACTAGCACCCATATCACATAAGCCATGATAACAATGATCTCCTATTTTAACAAAAATAACAGGCATGCCTACAGCAGGTCTATGTATCTTAGCATCTGGTCTAGCAATATTAGTAGTCTCACCACATAAATAAATAACATGCCCATCTAAATTATCATCTAAGAGATCTTTAACCATAGCAATACTAGGTTCAACTTTGATTTTCTCAGGAGGTGTATAAGTTCTAGTATTACTCTTATGAACAATAGTTGAAGTTTTAGCATGATCCTTTATCCTAACAGGAAAAGGTGGTTTCTCAACATAAGTAGTATGAACGATAGGATCATTATAAGTGACAGTCTTTTCTTCAACTGTAATAGGTGCAATTACTTTTACTTCAACGGGAGGATTATATTTAAACCACTTTGCCTTAGGGAGATCAACATGAGTAGAAAAAGTTTCACAAAAAGCAGCTACTATCTTAGAGTCAAGTCCATACTTAGCGCTAAATCCACGAAAAGCATCGGTATCCATAAAATATTTAACACAATCAAACTTAGGTGTTATACCTGACTCCTTACCATTGTTGGAACCCCAATCTTCAGAGTTGCGTTTAATTCTTTCCAATAAATCCCACTTGAATTCAGTAGTCTTCAGCATATAAGAACCAGCACAGGAAGTATTAAGCATGGTGCAATCATTGGGAGAAAGCCGAGCATAAATTTTTTGAATAATCATTTCTCTTGAGAGCTCATGATTGGGGCATGAATATAACATTGACTTAAGCCTCCCCCAAGCTTGAGCGATGCTTTCTCCTTTGCGAGGCCAAAAATTATATATGTAATTACGATCACGATGAACAAGATGCATAGGATAGAACTTCTGGTGAAATTCCAACTTCAATCGTTTATAATTCCAAGATCCCGTATCATCACATAGCCTATACCATGTCAATGTGTCTCCCTTCAAAGATAAAGGGAAGTCCTTCCTTTTGACAACATCATCGGGAATACCTGCAAGCTTAAATAATCCACAAACTTCATCCACAAAGATAAGGTGTAAATCGGGATGCAATGTTCCATCTCCTGCAAAGGGATTAGCTAGCAGTTTCTCTATCATACCCGAAGGAATCTCACAGTAAATATTTTCAGTAGGTTCAGTAGATTGAGGAGCAACTCTTTGCTCTACTTGTCGGGGTGAAGATACCCCAAACAAGCCCCTCAAAGGATTAGTTTCCATAGTAAAAAGTGACAGAAAATTTCAGCACACTATATAAATGTTTCCTTACCAAGTTCCACTCACCAAAGGCGCTTCACTCCCCGGCAACGGCGCCAGAAAAGAGTCTTGATTACCCATAAGTATAGGGGATATATCATAGTCCTTCCAATATGTCAGGACCCCGACTCGATGTCACATCGATCTAGCCGGTAACACCTCATATCACTTTGCGGCCTCACGCACGGTATCCCCACGGGTGTCGCCTTACCTTTGCCCGGGACCGTTTGCGCATTTTGGCTCACGTATATGATAGTGTCGCTAGCATCCACATGATAAAGAGCCCGGGCTGACATGACTAGTCGTAAACCCAAAGTGGCACAGACTTACAGGGACAGGCATCCATGACCCAGCTTCGAACGTGTCGGTCATCAGCAAGTGGGTCCGGGCTGTAGCACTGGGCTAGCAGGACTCCGGTAAACCGGGCTGTAGCGGGCTAACAGGACTCCGGTACTCAATGCGTGACATTTCCCCGAAGGGACAGACACCGGAACGAAGAAGGACACATGCCGGCCAGCCTAAGTGTTCCAGAGCAGTAGCAAGCTACCATGGCTCAGCGGTAACACTAGGAGACATTTCCCGGTAAGAGAGGCTACTAAAGATAAACAACTAGATAGTCAGATCCCACACATACCAAGCATTTCAATCATACACACAATATGCTCGATATGTGCAAATACAACAAGGCATCACAACATGACTCTACAACACAAGTACTTTATTTAAGGCTTAGAGAGCCATACATAACATACACAAAGGTACGGGTCTCACGACCCGGCATGCAAGTCATACAGTCATACAAACCAGCAGCGGAAGTAACTTGTCTGAGTACAGACAACTAGTAAAATAAAAGAGGCTTGGAAAGCCTAGCTATACTACGTGGTCCTTCACAAGCTCAGGGTCACCACCTGGGTCTTTAGCCTACTCGTTGATGTCAACGTCTACATAGAACCCATCAGAAGGGGTTGCAGCGTCTTCTGTAAAAATGTAGATTATAGCAACATGAGTACAAAGGTACTCAGCAAGACTTACATCAGATCCTACATACATGCATATTATCAAGAAGGGTTGGTGGAGTTATTGCAGCAAGCCAGCTTTGACTCTTGGCTAGACTATCCTACGATACTCCAACTTGAAATGGTTTTGCGCACACGAGTCCACTACTCACCACTTCAATACACTACCGAGGATCCACCTCCGTCTTCCTACGGAAGAGCCATCCTCGGCACTCACACTTATCTTGAGGCTTTTAGCAGTTTCCATTTACTTGTCTATGAACTGTATAAGCAACCAAGTAGTCCTTTACCGCGGACGCGGCTATTCGAATAGATTATGATAACCCTGCAGGGGTGTACTTCTTCATACATGTTTCCACCACTTAGCGTCTGCACACGACATGTGCTCGGCAGACTTCAAGCGAAAGCCGACGTGGGTGTAGACCACGACCTACCTAAACACTTAAGCCTCTAGTCCAGGTTTATCGCCTATTCAGGTTCCATCCGCAGGGAGTCCGGCCGAGGTTTCCCATACGGCCCCGAACGATGTGAACAGGGTTCCCGAGATACCTAACGGGTATTCGGTACACCCGGCCACGTACCTACCGCATCACAGCCCACCCCTACGGTCAGCGCTGTCCACGGCCTCCAGTAGGCTACAAACACCAGAAACTACTTGCAACTCCTGGACAGAGAGCTAGGGTGAATAAGAAGTCGAGTGGGGTCATATTTCAGGGCCCAATGCATGGTAGTAACTGTATCTTAAATCACACATACAGATCTCAGTGCTTAAGGTCGGCTTCAATGAAACAACCCACCATGTACTCCTACATGGCCTCTCATCGATACCTTTACCAAATCGTGTTCACCACACCACTCTCATTTCCGACATAATCATTTCACTCTAGCCATCACCCATATGAACTAGACCTGACACAACTCTAAGCATAGCAGGCATAGCAAGGTAGGAACAACACATACATATGGCTCAATCAACTCCTACACATGCTAGTGGGTTTCATCTAGTTACTGTGGCAATGACAGGTCATGCAGAGGGAATGGGTTCAACTACCGTAGCACACAGCAGTTTGAAACGCGTTGTCTTAATGCAGTAAAAGAGAGCAGGAGCGAGAACATGGGATTGTATCGATATGATCAAATGGTTGGTTGCTTGCCTGATGGTTCGATGCACTGATACGGTTCTTCGTTAGGGTAATCACGGTACTCCTCGGAGGCAGAACCTGCCGCAAAGAACATCGATACACAATCATCACCAAACAATGTGCAACAATATGATGCATGCATGAAACATGGCAATATGAGTGTGTTGGGCTAATGCAACTAAAACCAGAAGGGTTTGAACAAATTTGAATCAAAGATTCAAATTTCAAACTCAAACATGGCCTTTTAAAGTGCTTTTCCTTGTTCTGCTTAAAACATCAATTTAACTTGTTTGATCATGCATGAAAATAGTACAGATGGATAGATTGGATTTTTCTGATCATTTTTCATATATAATTTGTCCAATTTGGAGTTACAGAATAAAAGTTATGAATTTTTGAAGTTTAAATAATATTCTGGAATTTCCTGATTTAATTTAAATCCAGAAATATAATTATTGCGCCAGCATGACGTCAGCATGACGTCAGTGGTCAACTGCGGCTGTCTGGGGTCAAACCTGACGTGTGGGGGCCACACGTCAGTGACAGGGGGGTTTAACAGGATTAAATTAATCCTAATTAGGGATTAGTGGCGCTGAGGCCCACTGTCAGTGTCAGGGGGGGTTGACTAACGGTAATTAGCACTAACTGATCACCTGGCCGATGGGGCCCACGCGTCAGTGACCCTGGGGGGGTCAAACCCCAGGTCAGACAAGTCAAACCCGCCGGCGGTTAGTCGCCGGCGAGGTCCGCGGCGTACAGGGGCCTCGGGTTTCCTCTGTGGTGCTCCAAACGGCGTGCGGCTAGGTGCATTGGATAGCTAGCTCGATGGCGCGTCGGACGGTGGCCGTGGCTGGGCCTGGGGTGGCCGGAGTCGACGGCGGCGAGCTCGGCTGCGGCCGCCGGAGTTCGGTCGTGCGCGGAAACGGGGTTGGAGCTCGAAGGCGAGCTAAGCGAGGCGCTAGGGATGCTCTACGGGGCCTTACGAACTTGTTGGACTCGCCGGGGTGACCAAATGGTCACCGGAGCTGCGTCGACGGCGAGCTCGGCGGCGGCGGAGGTTCGGCCGTGGTGGGGAGGAGGCTACGGTGAGGGAACGAGGGGGAAAAGAGGGGGAAACGGTGGCGGAGCTCACCGCGGTGCTGCAGGGATGGTTAGCGGGCTCGGGGGCGGCCGGAGTGCAGCGAATCGACGGCGATGACCTCCGGTGGCCGAGGAGGGGAACGGCGACGTAGGCGGCGATGCAGGGCTTCCGGAGACCCGTGGAGCGGTGGGGAGGAAGAGGGGGTCG
>NC_041393.1:138774839-138791695 GCF_002162155.2 Triticum dicoccoides | reverse complement strand
CACGGATAGGATCCGAGAAGCAACGCCTGAGTTGAGAAACGTGGAAGACATCGTGGACTCTGGAGAGATGCGGAGGTAGTTCCAATTGGTAGGCAACTTCCCCTCGTTTGGCGAGAATGCGAAAAGGTCCAATGTAACGAGGAGCCAATTTGCCTTTGATACCGAAACGATGGGTTCCCTTCAGAGGGGTGACCCGAAGATAAGCCTTCTCGTCAACCTCGAAAGTCATAGCCTTATGTTTTCGGTCATATTGACTCTTTTGACGAGATTGGGCTGTTTTCAACTTTTCACGAACGATGCGAACTTGCTCTTCTGCTTCCTGAATCATATCCGGGCCAAAGAATTGTCTTTCCCCGGTCTCTGACCAGTTAAGGGGTGTTCGACACCGTCGTCCATAGAGAACTTCAAAAGGGGCTTTACCCAAGCTAGATTGATAGCTGTTGTTGTAAGCGAATTCGGCAAATGGAAGGCACTTCTCCCAGTCCATCCCGAATGAGATAATAGAGGCTCGAAGCATGTCTTCTAGAATTTGGTTGACGCGTTCCACTTGACCACTCGACTGAGGGTGGAAAGCGGTGCTAAAGGAGAGACGAGTCCCCATAGCATTTTGGAAACTTTCCCAAAATCGAGAGGTGAAAAGACTTCCTCGATCCGAGTTAATTTCCAAAGGAACACCATGGAGGGACACTATTCGGGAGATGTATAAGTCTGCCAATTGACTAGCGGTTATACTCTCACGAACAGGTAGGAAATGGGCTACTTTGGAAAGACGATCGACAACGACGAAGATAGCATTATTCCCTCTCTTGGTCCTGGGAAAACTGGTAATGAAATCCATACTAATTTTATCCCATTTCCATTCAGGAATAGCTAAAGGTTGAAGGGTGCCAGCAGGCCGTTGATGCTCTGCTTTTACACGACGACAGACGTCGCAATTAGCAATATACTGAGCAATTTCTCTCTTCATCCTAGTCCACCAGAACCTCTAGCGTAGGTCCTGATACATCTTAGTACTACCGGGATGAATAGTGAGAGGAGATTCATGAGCCTCCTTAAGGATCAACTGCCGTAGATGCTGGTTCTTGGGAACCACTAGACGGTTCTCAAAGTACACAACACCATGATCATTTGTGGAGAAACAACTAGCACCTCCGCTAGCAATGTTCTCTTTGATTTTAGATATTCCCTTATCTCGCTTTTGGGCAACGATGATTTGATCCGTAAGAGTAGGTTTTGCTACCAAGGTGGAAAGAAAACCTTGAGGTACAATGTGAAGGTTAAGCTTCCGAAATTCCTCATGGAGAAGCGGTTGACTTTGTTGTAACATCAGGTTGTTACAATAAGATTTACGACTTAGCGCATCAGCCATGACGTTGGCTTTCCCTGGGGTGTAGGTTATCCCTAAATCGAAGTCTGTGATCAACTCAACCCAACGTCTTTGCCTGAGATTCAGATCCGGTTGGGTGAAGATGTACTTCAGACTTTGGTGATCAGTGAATATTTCGCAATGATTACCGAGGAGGTAATGTCGCCAGGTTTTAAGTGCATAGACTACAGCTGCAAGCTCTAGATCATGAGTAGGATAATTCTCCTCATGTGGGTGCAATTGCCGTGAAGCGTAGGCAATTACATGTCGATCTTGCATAAGGATGCAACCTAGTCCTTGTCGCGAGGCGTCGCAGTAGATAACAAAGTCCTTGGAGAAGTCTGGCGGTACCAGTACGGGAGCAGAGGTCAGGCGTCTTTTCAGTTCCTGAAAGCTGTGCTCACATTGTGGAGTCCACTCGAACTTCTTATCCTTCTTGAGGAGTTCGGTTAGAGGTTTAGCAACCTTGGAGAAGTTCTCGACAAAGCGACGACAATAGCTCGCTAAGCCCAGAAAACTCCGAACTTGCTTGACCGATTCAGGTGGAGTCCAATTAAGGACGGCTTGAACTCGCTCAGGGTTAACAGCAATACCTTTACCAGATATTACATGACCCAGATAGGTCACTTCTGATAACCAGAATTCACATTTAGAAAATTTGGCATAAAGGCGATGCTCTCGAAGTTTCTTCAACACTAGCCTTAGATGTTCGGCATGTTCTTCCTCGTTCTTGGAGTAGATGAGTATATCATCAAGGTAAACCACGACGAATTTATCCAAATACTCCATGAAGATTGAGTTCATTAACCGAGAAAAGGTGGCTGGAGCGTTGGTTAAACCGAAGGACATGACGGTGTACTCGTATTGGCCATAACGAGTAACAAAGGCCGTTTTAGGAATGTCCCCGTTTCTGATTTTGATTTGATGGTAGCCCAACCTCAAATCCATCTTGGAGAAGACTGAGGATCCAGCGAGCTGATCGTACAGGTCGTTGATCCTGGGAAGCGGATATTTGTTCTTGATTGTGACCAAATTGACAGGTCGGTAATCTACAACCATCCGGTCCGTACCATCCTTCTTCTTGACGAAGAGAACGGGGCAAGCCCACGGAGATGAACTAGGTCGGATGAAACCCTTTTTCAAAGACTCATCGAGTTGTTTCTTAAGCTCGGCTAGTTCTAGGGGTGCCATCTTATAGGGTCTTCTAGCAATCGGCACGGTTCCTGGGATGAGGTCTATTATGAACTCAACATCCCTGTCAGGTGGAACACCTGGCAATTCTTCTGGGAAGACATCCGGGAAGTCACGGACTACCGGCACGTCCTCAAGGTCTGGCAAAGGGCTGGCGTTAAGAGAATATAATTGTCGCTTGGCTATTCGGGTCAAGACATTGACTATCTTCCCCGAAGGATGGGTGAGTTGAACAGTCCTAGAGAAGCAATCAATTTGGGCATGATGAGCTGACATCCAGTCCATACCCAGAATGATATTAATATCTGAAGATTTAAGGGCTATCAACGATGCAAGGAAAACAAGTCTGTCGACTTGGATTTCATTTCCATAACTTACTCTAGAGGTCTGCCATCTAGAACCAGGAGTAGAAATTTCCGTAGTGGATGGCATGTCACAGAATGCAACGTTATGCAAACGAGCATAATTTTCGGATATAAAAGAATGAGAGGCTCCTGTATCGAAAAGAACAGATGCCGGGTGGCAATTAACAAGAAGCGTACCGAGAACGACGTTGGGATCCTCTTGAGCTTCTTCGGCAGAGATACAGTTGACATGGCCACGTGAAGCGGTGACCGGCTTGGCGTGGAATACTTTTCCTGTCGGCTTGACACGGCCAACAGCTTTAGCAGACTGGTTGAGGTTGGTCTGGGGACACTCACGCATATAGTGACCAGATTCCCCGCACTTGAAACAAGTCACGGAACTGGTACGTGGAGGAGCATTGTTGGTTGGACCTCCATAGGGCTTGGCCGGTGCAGACTGTTGAACGGGGCGAGGCGCCTGGAAAGATGGCCTCGGTGTGAACCTGGGTGGCAGGGCGGTGTTGGGCACCCACACGCGGCGCTTCTGAGGACCAGCACCGGATGAGGAACCCATGTCACGGCCGTGCTTGCGTGTTGCGTCATAGTCAGTCTGACCAGTTTCAGCACTGATGGCCTTGTTAACAAGTTTCTGAAAGGATGTGCACTCATGCAGACGGAGGTCGCGGCGAAGCTCAGGACTAAGCCCCTTACGGAACCTTGCTTGCTTCTTGGCATCGGTAGAAACTTCCTCAGTGGCATATCGTGCGAGGTTACCAAACTCCCTGCTGTAAGCATCCACAGAGAGTCGGCCCTGAGTGAAACTGCAAAATTCCTCACGTTTACGGTCCATGAGACCCTCCGGAATGTGATGTTCACGGAAAGCCTCGCTGAATTCAGCCCAAGTAGTGACATGGCCCGCTGGGCGCATAGCTCCATAATTCTCCCACCATAGACTGGCGGGGCCTTCAAGATGATATGCAGCAAAGGTGACCTTGTCAGCCTCCGCTACCAGCGCGGAACGCAGTTTGTGAGCGATACTGCGAAGCCAGTCATCAGCGTCGAGAGGCTCGACGGAGTGGTGGAACGTGGGTGGATGCAATTTGATAAAATCACTGAGTGACACCACGTTAGTCCTCTGATGGTGTGCTGTGTTCTGTTCAATACGCTCTAACAAACGGTTGGTCTCCCGCTTGTTTCTCTCAGCTTCCATCATAACCTCGGCTAGTGAAGGAGGATGAGGCAGATTTGCATCCCTGGCTTCACTGCCTTCGGCCTGCTCTTGAGAAGCAGGGTTAGCGCGCGTGTTGACCATCCTAGGTAAACAAGACAATGATTTAGTCAGACTGATAAAATTCCGACATAGGATACAGAATGTAAGGAATAACTCGAAATGCAAGATGATCATCCGTATGACATGGTAGATACAGAAACTGCTTCTTTATTCCATCGTCATACACACCATACAGGGTTTAGTACAAGACCAAACAAAGTACTATTACGGTGAAAGAGGATTACATCTTATCGGAGGCATCCCAAGCTCCTATACATTATTTTTCTACACCTCCGGAAAGAGTACAAACTAGGTCATATCCCACGAGTCACGCGGGACGATAGACGACACAGCTAGTGCGAACTAGTGATACTACCACTAACTCAGACCGATCCGTAGTAGTCCTCGTAGAAGTCACCTCCATAGCCTGGAAGCTCAACATGATCATCCGGAAATAGACGATCTCGCGGAGCTTGTGGACCATAGGGGCTAGGATGAGGCCTTGGACCAACAGACGGTGGCCTGCGGGGACCACGAGGTGGGGTGATGCCTCCTACATCACGCCAACCCATCACGTCTGGCAGAGCAGATCTCACAGGATAGAGATCGCGCATATCTGAATATCCAGCTTGCACCGCCGGTGCAAACCGAGTCAATGTGGCCCAGTGATCAGCACGGGTATTGAAGAGCTCTAACCTCAAGGCCCGATTTTCACGGTCCTTATCCTCGAGCATCTCAGCAGTAGTGCGAGTCCGTGAATCCTCCTGGGTGGGGTCAGCATAGATAGCCTGGAGATACCCTTGTGCTCCCGGAAGTGATCCTGGCATATACCGGAAATCAGAGTCCCGAAATAGACCAGATCTGACTCGCATAATGGTCATCATAGAGTAGGCGGCGTCCTGCACAGCCATCTCAATAGTAACCCCGAGTCCATAGGAGCAGTGAAGGGGCTCGGTGGATCCAGGATAAGATGGAAATATCCGAACAGTGCAGAGATACTGGCTTTGATTGAAGTCCCGAAATTGCTCTTCAACCGTGTACTCAGGATACCAACGGTATCCAGCCTCAGTCATTACCCTGACCAACTTGGCAGTATGGCCGGGTACATCTAGGCATCGAGTCAGGCGAACCACTTGATTGAGGTCGCGAGTGGCCATCTGAAAGCACAATCATAATGCAAGGGCATTAGAATTTCTAGCAAAATTTCGGCAGCATAACAGCTGTAAATGCTCAAGAAGGATTTTGAGACATTTGACAAAGGATTTCGTACACACTCAACATCATCATATCAAAGTTCTGAATCCATTCTAACAACATAATGTGGTAGTAGAACTGAACTAGGCTTGTATCCATCAAACTTATAAGGTACTACTGATTAGTAACACGTGATCCTGATAGAGAGAACAGATCCTAATTCCTTAACCCCCGGTGGAAGAATGGACTGACTCAGATCAGAATGTCATAAGATAAAGGAGTAAAAAGAGCCTTACGTTCCAACCCACAAACAATTCCCCTACATATAACTAAAGAATTTCTAGACTCAACATCGACCAGTTTGGCTTGGAGAACCTACAGGCAGTCCGGCTCTGATGCCAACGCTGTCAGGACCCCGACTCGATGTCACATCAATCTAGTCGGTAACACCTCATATCACTTTGCGGCCTCACGCACGGTATCCCCACGGGTGTCGCCTTACCTTTGCCCGGGACCGTTTGCGCATTTTGGCTCACGTATATGATATTGTCGCTAGCATCCATATGATAAAGAGCCCGGGCTGACATGACTAGTCTTAAACCCAAAGTGGTACAGACTTACAGGGACAGGCATCCATGACCCAGCTTCGAACGTGTCGGTCATCAGCAAGTGGGTCCGGGCTGTAGCACTGGGCTAGCAGGACTCCGGTAAACCGGGCTGTAGCGGGCTAACAGGACTCCGGTACTCAAAGCGTGACATTTCCCCGAAGGGACAGACACAGGAACGAAGAAGGACACATGCCGGCCAGCCTAAGTGTTCCAGAGCAGTAGCAAGCTACCATGGCTCAGCGGTAACACTAGGAGACATTTCCCGGTAAGAGAGGCTACTAAAGATAAACAACTAGATAGTCAGATCCCACACATACCAAGCATTTCAATCATACACACAATATGCTCGATATGTGCAAATACAACGAAGCATCACAACATGACTCTACGACACAAGTACTTTATTTAAGGCTCAGGGAGCCATACATAACATACACAAAGGTACGGGTCTCACGACCCAACATACAAGTCATACAGTCATACAAACCAGCAGCGGAAGTAACTTGTCTGAGTACAGACAACTAGTAAAATAAAAGAGGCTTGGAAAGCCTAGCTATACTACAAGGTCCTTCACAAGCTCAGGGTCACCACCTGGGTCTTTAGCCTACTCATTGATGTCAACGTCACATAGAACCCATCAGAAGGGGTTGCAGCGTCTTCTGTAAAAATGTAGATTATAGCAACATGAGTACAAAGGTACTCAGCAAGACTTACATCAGATCCTACATACATGCATATTATCAAGAAGGGTTGGTGGAGTTATTGCAGCAAGCCAGCTTTGACTCTTGGCTAGGCTATCCTACGATACTCCAACTTGAAATGGTTTTGCGCACACGAGTCCACTACTCACCACTTCAATACACTACCGAGGATCCACCTCCGTCTTCCTACGGAAGAGCCATCCTCGGCACTCACACTTATCTTGAGGCTTTTAGCAGTTTCCATTTACTTGTCTATGAACTGTATAGGCAACCAAGTAGTCCTTTACCGCGGACGCGGCTATTCGAATAGATTATGATAACCCTGCAGGGGTGTACTTCTTCATACATGTTTCCACCACTTAGCGTCTGCACACGACATGTGCTCGGCAGACTTCAAGCGAAAGCCGACGTGGGTGTAGACCACGACCTACCTAAACACTTAAGCCTCTAGTCCAGGTTTATCGCCTATTCAGGTTCCATCCGCAGGGAGTCCGGCCGAGGTTTCCCATACGGCCCCGAACGATGTGAACAGGGTTCCCGAGATACCTAACGGGTATTCGGTACACCCGACCACGTACCTACCGCATCATAGCCCACCCCTACGGTCAGCGCTGTCCACGGCCTCCAGTAGGCTACAAACACCAGAAACTACTTGCAACTCCTGGACAGAGAGCTAGGGTGAATAAGAAGTCGAGCGGGGTCATATTTCAGGGCCCAATGCATGGTAGTAACTGTATCTTAAATCACACATACAGATCTCAGTGCTTAAGGTCGGCTTCAATGAAACAACCCACCATGTACTCCTACATGGCCTCTCATCGATACCTTTACCAAATCGTGTTCACCACACCACTCTCATTTCCGACATAATCATTTCACTCTAGCCATCACCCAGATGAACCAGACCTGACACAACTCTAAGCATAGCAGGCATAGCAAGGTAGGAACAACACATACATATGGCTCAATCAACTCCTACACATGCTAGTGGGTTTCATCTAGTTACTGTGGCAATGACAGGTCATGCAGAGGGAATGGGTTCAACTACCGTAGCACACAGCAGTTTGAAACGCGTTGTCTTAATGCAGTAAAAGAGAGCAGGAGCGAGAACATGGGATTGTATCGATATGATCAAATGGTTGGTTGCTTGCCTGATGGTTCGATGCACTGATACGGTTCTTCGTTAGGGTAATCATGGTACTCCTCGGAGGCAGAACCTGCCGCAAAGAACATCGATACACAATCATCACCAAACAATGTGCAACAATATGATGCATGCATGAAACATGGCAATATGAGTGTGTTGGGCTAATGCAACTAAAACCAGAAGGGTTTGAACAAATTTGAATCAAAGATTCAAATTTCAAACTCAAACATGGCCTTTTAAAGTGCTTTTCCTTGTTCTGCTTAAAACATCAATTTAACTTGTTTGATCATGCATGAAAATAGTACAGATGGATAGATTGGATTTTTCTGATCATTTTTCATATATAATTTGTCCAATTTGGAGTTACAGAATAAAAGTTATGAATTTTTGAAGTTTAAATAATATTCTGGAATTTCCTGATTTAATTTAAATCCAGAAATATAATTATTGCGCCAGCATGACGTCAGCATGACGTCAGTGGTCAACTGCGGCTGTCTGGGGTCAAACCTGACGTGTGGGGGCCACACGTCAGTGACAGGGGGGTTTAACAGGATTAAATTAATCCTAATTAGGGATTAGTGGCGCTGGGGCCCACTGTCAGTGTCAGGGGGGGTTGACTAACGGTAATTAGCACTAACTGATCACCTGGCCGATGGGGCCCACGCGTCAGTGACCCTGGGGGGGTCAAACCCCAGGTCAGACAAGTCAAACCCGCCGGCGGTTAGTCGCCGGCGAGGTCCGCGGCGTACAGGGGCCTCGGGTTTCCTCTGTGGTGCTCCAAACGGCGTGCGGCTAGGTGCGTTGGATAGCTAGCTCGATGGCGCGTCGGACGGTGGCCGTGGCTGGGCCTGGGGTGGCCGGAGTCGACGGCGGCGAGCTCGGCTGCGGCCGCCGGAGTTCGGTCGTGCGCGAAAACGGGGTTGGAGCTCGAAGGCGAGCTAAGCGAGGCGCTAGGGATGCTCTACGGGGCCTTACGAACTTGTTGGACTCGCCGGGGTGACCAAATGGTCACCGGAGCTGCGTCGACGGTGAGCTCGGCGGCGGCGGAGGTTCGGCCGTGGTGGGGAGGAGGCTACGGTGAGGGAACGAGGGGGAAAAGAGGGGGAAACGGTGGCGGAGCTCACCGCGGTGCTGCAGGGATGGTTAGCGGGCTCGGGGGCGGCCGGAGTGCAGCGAATCGACGGCGATGACCTCCGGTGGCCGAGGAGGGGAACGGCGACGTAGGCGGCGATGCAGGGCTTCCGGAGACCCGTGGAGCGGTGGGGAGGAAGAGGGGGTCGAGGCGGAGCTCCTGAGCTAATCGGGGGAGCGAGGGGTGGCCGGTGACGGCTGCTATGGCGAACGGCGGCGATGGTGGTGTTCGGCCATGAGAGAGAGAGAGGGAGCAGCACGGGAGAGAGGGGGGATAAGGCCAGGGGATCGGGGCGGCACCGAGAAGAAGCGTCGCGGCGTCGCGCTGGCGGGGGAGGCAGGCAGACGAGCTGGTGGCGTGGCGCTCCGGCCGTGCGCGCGCGCCGGCCACACGCCTGGCCGACTGGCGCCAGGAGGACGACGGCGGTGGTGGGCTGGGCTGGCTTGCTGGGCCGGCCAGCTGGCTGGGCCGCACAGGGAGGAGCCCAGGTAAGCTCCTCCTGTTATTTATTTTTCTGTTTTCTAATTTCTGACATTTGTTTTGATTTAAATAATATATTAAATCATTTATTTAACTTATGCCAATTTTTTGCAGGAGCTAGATATATTATTCCAGAGCTCCTTTATAATTGGCATAATATTTGGACATATATTTATATATATAATTAATATATTTCCAATGCAAATATTTATGCATTAATTCCAAATGCCCAAAATAAATACCTATGAGCTCTTAAATATATTGGTTTGATTTTTATCTCTGTCCAATATTTTCAGAGAGCAACATGAGCATTTTCTTGGACCCTTTTGGAGAAATTTTTATTTGGGTCATTTTCAAAATGATTCTGAGGGTTTCACAGATCCCCATTTCAAGTTTCTGATGAAAGAGTAAACATGATGCAACACTCTAATGCATGACTAGCTAGGGTGTGACACAATAAGAAAGAGTGTCGAACCCAACAAGGAGCAGAAGGAAATGACAAGCGGTTTTCAGTAAGGTATTCTCTGCAAGCACTGAAATTGTAGGTAACAGATAGTTTTGTGATAAGATAATTTGTAATGGGTAAGAAATGAAAGTAAATAAAGTGCAGCAAGGTGTCCCAATCCTTTTTGTAGCAAAGGACAAGCCTGGACAATTTCTTATAATGAGAAAAGCGCTCCCGAGGACACATGGGAATTATCGTCAAGGTAATTTTCATCACGCTCATATGATTCATGTTCGGTACTTTGATAATTTGATATGTGGGTGGACCGGTGCTTTGGTACTGCCCTTACTTGGACAAGCATCCCACTTATGATTAACCCCCATTGCAAGCATCCGCAACTACAAAAGAAGTATTAAGGTAAACCTAACCATAGCATGAAACTAGTGGATCCAAATCAGCCCCTTATGAAGCAACGCATAAACTAGGGTTTAAGCTTCTGTCACTCTAGCAACCCATCATCTACTTATTACTTCCCAATGCCTTCCTCTAGGCCCAAATAATGGTGAAGTGTCATGTAGTCGACGTTCACATAACACCACTAGAGGAGAGATAACATACATCTCATCAAAATATCGAATGAATACCAAATTCACATGACTACTAATAGCAAGACTTCACCCATGTCCTCAGGAACAAACGTAACTACTCACAAAGCATATTCATGTTCATAATCAGAGGGGTATTAATATGCATTAAGGATCTGAACATATGATCTTCCACCAAGTAAACCAATTAGCATCAACTACAAGGAGTAATCAACACTACTAGCAACCCACAGGTACCAATTTGTGGTTTTGATACAAGATTGGATACAAGAGATGAACTAGGGTTTTGAGAGGAGATGGTGCTGGTGAAGATGTTGATGGATATTGACCCCCTCCCGATGAGAGGATCGTTGGTGATGATTTCCCCCTCCCGGAGGGAAGTTTCCCCGGCAGAACAGCTCCACCGGAGCCCTAGATTGGTTCCGCCAAGGTTCCGCCTCGTGGCGGCGGAGTTTCGTCCCGTAAGCTTGCTTATGATTTATTTTTTTAGGGTAAAAGCCTTCATATAGCAGAAGATGGGCACCGAAGGGCCACCAGGGGGCCTAGGAGACAGGGGCGCGCCCCCCACCCTCCTGGCTAGGATGTGGGCCCCCTCTGGTGTTTTCTTCGCTCAATAATTCTTATTAATTCCAAAAATAACTTCTGTGGAGTTTCAGGATTTTTGGAGCTGCGCAGAATAGGTTTCCAATATTTGCTCCTTTTCCAGCAAGAATTCCATCTGCCGGCATTCCCCCTTTTCATGGTAAACCTTGTAAAATAAGAGAGAATAGCCATAAGTATTGAGATATAATGTGTAATAACAACCCATAATGCAATAAATATTGATATAAAAGCATGATGCAAAATGGACGTATCAGCCGGCCTCCTCCTCCTCCCTTCTTTATATACATGGGCAGGGGACACCCCAAAGGCACAATAGACACACAAGTTGATCATTGATCTCTTAGCCGGGTGCGGTGCCCCCCTCCACCATAATCCACCTCGGTCATATTGTTGCGGTGCTTAGGCGAAGCCCTGCGTCGGTAGCTTCATCATCACCGTCATCACGCCGTCGTGCTGGCGGAACTCTTCCTCGAAGCTCTACTGGATCGTGAGCCCGTGGGACGTCACCAAGCTGAACGTGTGCAGATCGCGGAGGTGCCGTACGTTCGGTACTAGGATCGGTCGATCGTGAATACGTACGACTACATCAACTATGTTGTCATAACGCTTCCGCTTATGGTCTACGAGGGTGCGTGGACGACACTCTCCCCTCTCGTTGCTATGCATCACCATGATCTTGCGTGTGCGTAGGAAATTTTTGAAATTACTACATTCCCCAACATACACCACTTGGGATTGTTAGAGATGTTGAAGTCTTGTGTGGGAAAATAAAATATCCTACTAATTTTCTCGTTCTTGGTTCCCCACAAGATGATTTTTGTCCCATTATATTTGGTAGATCTTTCTTGAACATGGTTAATGCTAAGATAGACCGTGTGAAAGAAACTGTTAGTGTAAGCTTCGGTGACGTGCGTCATGATTTTAATTTCTCCAAATTTCGTTGATAACCTCGTGATAAAGAGTCACCTAGTAAATATGAGATTATTGGTCTTGCTTCTATTGCCATGCCTCCTACTGATCCTTTAGAGCAATATTTGCTAGAACATGAAAATTACATGTTCATGAATGAAAGAAACAAAATAGATGAGATATTCTTTAAACAAATGCCTTTTTTGAAACACAATTTGCCTGTTGGGACTCTTGGAGATCCTCTACCACCCAAGAGTGATCATGTGTTCGATCTTAAACAATTAGCTGATACTCTGAAATATACTTATGTTGATGAAAAGAAGATATATCCTATTATTATTAGTGCTAACGTTTCAAAGCATGAAGAAAAGATATTATTCAAAACTCTAAAGAAGCATCATGCTGCTATTGAATATACTCTTGATGATCTTAAGGGCATTAACCCCACTCTATGTCAGCATAAAATTAATATGGAACATGATGCTAAACCAGTTGTTGGTCACCAGCGACGGTTAAATCCAAAGATGAAAGAAGTGGTAAGAAATGAAATATTAAAGCTTCTAGAAGCAGATATAATTTATCCGATAACTGATAGTAGATGGATAAGTCATGTTCATTGTGTCCCTAAGAAAGGAGGCATTACTGTTGTTCCTATGACAAGAATGAATTGATTCCACAAAGAATTGTCACATGTTATAGAATGGTAATTGATTTTAGAAAATTAAACAAAGCTACTAGGAAAGATCATTATCTTCTACCTTTCTTTGATCAAATGCTAGAAAGACTATCAAAACATACACATTTCTGCTTTCTAGATGGATACTCTGATTTTTCCCAAATACATGTGTCACAAGAGGATCAAGAAAAACTACTTTTACATGCCCTTTTGGCACTTTTGCTTATAGACATATGCCTTTTGGTTTATGTAATGCACTGCTACCTTTCAAAGATGTATGACTGCTATATTCTCTGACTTTTGTGAAAAGATTGTCGAGGTTTTCATGGATGATTTTTTCATTTATGGAACTTCTTTTGATGATTGCTTAAGCAACCTTGATTGAGTTTTGCAGAGACGTGAGTGTTGGATTGGGAGAAGTGTCACTTTATGGTTAATGAAGGTATTGTCTTGGGGCATAAAATTTTCGAGAGAGGTATTAAAGTTGATAAGGCTAAAGTAGATGGCATTGAAAAAATGTCGTGTCCTAAAGATATCAAATGTATAAGAAGCTTCCTTGGTCATGCTGGTTTCTATAGGAGATTTATTAAAGACTTCTCTAAAATTTCTAGGCCTCTGAGTAATCTTTTGCAAAAAGATGTTCCATTTATTTTTTATGATGATTGTTTCGAAGCCTTTGAAATACTTAAGAAAGCCTTAATCTCTGCACCTATTTTTCAACTACCTAATTGGGATCTACCCTTTGAAATTATGTGCGATGCTAGTGATTATGTTGTTGGTATTGTTCTAGGACAAAGAGTTGATAAGAAATTAAATGTTACCCAGTATGCTAGTAAAACTCTAGACAATGCTCAAAGAAATTATGTTACTGCTGAAAAGGAATTTCTAGCAATTGTGTTTGCTTGTGATAAATTTAGATCTTACATTTTTGATTCCAAAGTAATTGTTCACACTGATCATGCTGCTATTAGATACCTTATGGAAAAGAAAGATGCTAAACCTAGACTCATTAGGTGGGTTCTCTTGCTACAAGAATTTGATTTACATATTATTGATAGGAAGGGAGCTGAGAACCCTGTAGCA
Organism: Triticum dicoccoides; assembly: GCF_002162155.2. Lineage (NCBI taxonomy): Eukaryota > Viridiplantae > Streptophyta > Magnoliopsida > Poales > Poaceae > Triticum > Triticum dicoccoides. The sequence continues at coordinate 138,777,941 of NC_041393.1, read as the reverse complement.
GACAATTTGTCTAGGTTAGAAAATATTCTTGGTGACCCACTACCTATTGATGATAGTTTTCCTGACGAACAATTAGCTGTCACAAATGCTTCTCGTAGTACCCCATGATATGCAGACTATGCTAATTATATCATAGCTAAATTTATAATCTAGTTTTACATACCAGCAAAAGAAAAAGTTTTCTATGATTTAAGACATTATTTTTGGGATGACCCACACCTTTATAAAGAAGGAGTAGATGGTGTTATTAGACATTGTATACCTGAGCATGAACAGGAACAAATCCTACGGAAGTCTCACTTCAAGTCATACGGAGGACACCATGCGGGAGACCGAACATCACATTGATACGTCTTCGTCGTATCTACTTTCCCTAATGCTTTTGCTCTTGTTTTGGACTCTAATTTGCATGATTTGGATGAAATAAACCTGGGCTCATGATGTTTTCAGTGGAACTACCATGGTGTTGTTTTTTGTACGGAAATAGAAGTTCTTGGATTTGGACAAAACTTTTTGGATAGTTATTTCACAATATCAAAATATATTGGAACTCGGAACCATCGGAGAGGGTGCCCTGGCTGGCCACGATACACCAGGGCGCGCCACCCGCTCCAGGCGCGCCCTGGTGGGTTGTGGGGCCCTTGTGGCCCCCTGACCCTAATTCCAACACCATAAATACCTATTTTCGAAGAAAAAAAATAGGAGATGAAGTTTCATCACGTTTCGCGGTACGGAGCCGCCGCCACCTCTTGTTCTTCATCGGGAGGGTAGATCTGGAGTCCGTTCGGGGCTTCGGAGAGGGGAATCTTCGGTCTTCATCATGACCAACCCTCCTTCATCACCAATTCCATGATGCTCCCCACCGAGAGTGAGTAATTCCTTCGTAGGCTCGCTGGTCGGTGAGGGGTGATGTTTGCTTGAACTACGGCGGTATTTCACCAAGGAGGAAGGGATGATGCAGCACAACAACGGTAGGTATTTCCCTCAGCGATGAGACCAAGGTTATCGAACCAATAGGAGAACTGTCAGTGTCAAATCCGGTATATCTCGTAGTAGGGGTCCTAAGCTAGGCGTCTTGGAGCGTACCCCGGTTCGGGCTCTCTCGAAGAGATAATACCCTACATCCTGCTTTTGATTGTATTGATATGGGTGTAGTATAGGGTACATGTATTTACCACGAGATTATTCGAATGAATATGACCCCTCCAATTGACTAGCCTGGCCTCGGTTTATATAATGCACCAGAGGCCTAGGATTTAGGAGAGTCTTTGTCTTGTGCGCCAAGTCTTGTGGAAACCTCCTTGTATGCGGCATGGGCTGCCCGAAGTGGCCCATGAATGAGCCGCCATGGGGGTCTTTGGCCCGATCCAGCTGGTCGGGAGACGATGTGGTGAGTACCCCCTAGTCCAAGACACCGTCAGTAGCCCCCTGAATTGGTCTTCAAGTTGGGGATGCTCCTCGGTTCTTCCGAACTATTCTTCATCTTTGGACGTCGGTCTTGAAAACTGGTTCAACAAATCTTTCCCATCTTTGATTGTGGATCGCCGAGCTGAATCTGAAGAGTGCACACACCAGGCATCCGAGGAGACCTTTAAGTTCTCGGCCTTTATCAACGCCTTGTATTTTTTACGCCACACCTCGGGTTTGAAATCGTTCCCGTGCGGTGGTATCCTCCTGCGTTCGAGTTCCAACGCTGGACTGCATCCGAGACCCAACGTCGGACTATATCCGAGCTCCAACACCGGACTCATGTATCCGAGGTGTCATAGATCACCTTGGCTCGAAAATGTCAAAGGAGTTTAGCCGAGCTTAATGCTGGAAATGCCCTCTAAGGAGCCAACCATTTATATCCGAGCTTTATGCCGGACTGCATCCGAGGTGGTGCACTACCTCGGCCGCGGGCTAATTCTTTGCGGATTTTATTTCCGATTGGTGCAATTTGTTTGCTGACGAGATGTGTCGCCAGCAGCCCTCAAGGTGCGTGTCGGCCTGAAATCCGAGATGCACATTAGAGCAGATAGTGATCGGCGGACGGGTCCTTGAGAGAGGGTCTCGAGAAGTCGCCATCATGCCTCGTCGGCCTCTTGGGTTATCCCATGTTGAACACCATAACACCAACTTTTTGAGATCACCGTCGCTCATGTCCCATACCTCACATAGTGATGAACCTCCATAACTCTAAAATCGTTATATTTTTATAATGTATACATCGTTAGTGCCATTCAACACTACTTTGCGTGTCGACACCTCCGGTCCATCAAGATCACGAGACACCCATTTTAGGCCTAGGGCACAAAACCTTTCTCTCAACATCTAATGCGAAAACTCGGGCTATACCACCCAATGTCAACCCTAAATTAATTCTAGAGATGACATAAACAAATGTCGTGAGTAGGAATGAGTATTTTTTAGAGGAGCGAGTGAGAGTGAGTCAGAGGCATGGCTATATATCACCTTGCAAGACCACGCAACCACTCGCCTGTAGCGAGTGCCCACTTGGACCGGCCTAATTAGCATCATGAAGGTTGGTTCAATGTTTGTGTTTTTTTCTTTTGCTCACATTTCATTTTTTATCTCTAAATGTTTCACAACTCATATTAAAAATCCGCCAATTTGAAAATGTCAACACAGCGTATTTTTTTATTATTGCATTTTTTAAATGGTGATAGCATTAAAAAAATGTTGCACTATTTAAAAATGTTCATGCATTTCAAAAAGCTCGAAATTTCTGAAAATTGCATACATTGCAAAATCATATGTTCCATAATTCTAAAAAATGTGCATTATATTTTTAGAAATGTCATGTTTTATATTGTTGACATTTTGACGAAAATGTTCCTAAAATGTAAAAAATGTCGCATAGTTTCAATTTTTTTGTATCATTAAAAAATGTGTTAATGTGTATTAAAAAATCAATAATGTATTTGAAAAATGTAAAACATGTATAAAAATGTTTTATATGTATGATTTTTTTACATGTGTTGAGAAAATAGACATCAAAACATAAATTTGAAAACAATGTTAATAATATATAGATAAGTGTTAAACGTGTATAAAAAATATTCCTGATGTATACTAACAAATTACAATGTGTATGAGAAA
>NC_041393.1:138767401-138774273 GCF_002162155.2 Triticum dicoccoides | reverse complement strand
CGCTAGCTGTTTTTGCTGACGAGCACTAACATGAGCTACGCGGGGGAGGGGGGGAGGGGGTGTTGATGCCGGGGGATGCAGCAAACCAACATGATGCTGGAACAAGGGCGTCCACAAAAATGCTCGAGCTGGCGGCTGCTATCAGCATGGTCACCAATCGCTAGAACCGTCATCGCCGTTTTGCTACGAACCTGCCAACACTTTGCTGGAACTGGTGTCAGCGTTTGCTGCAACCTGCGAGGCGACGTGCTGGAACCAGTGCCCACTAGTGCCGGAATCGAAACGCGCCCTCACCTGCGACGTGGATTTTGCTGGAACCGGCTAGCTCTTTTGCTACAATTGGACTTTTCGGAGTTTGCTGCTACGTTTTTTGAGTGATCAGTGTCAATTTTGGCTGGAACCATGTTTTTTTGCTTTAACTGACCACCAGAGATTTCTGTTCGTTGATTTCTTCCCTGGAACACGGCGGTGTTAGTAGACGACGACGGCGAACCGGGGCTTGTGACGCGAGAGAGGCTGCAAGCATGACGATCCAGCACTGGAACAAGCCGTCATTAGACCTGCATCCATGATGATCGTGCGCTCGGGACCCACAGGCAACCATGCTGCAATCCCCGTGGCCACGTGGCTGGCCCTCGCCGGTGCTCGTCGCCCACAGCCACGACAACGGGGTAGACACTATCTTTTGATGTATGGAAGCGACAAGGGGGTGGGGGGTGGAGAAGCAGTGCTCTGCGGATGGTGAACGTAGAAGAAGACACAAGGAGAGATGACCCGGTCCAATGGTTGCAGGCGACCAAATCGGGTGGCTGCGCGGTTGGGCCGGTCGACCGGCGCTGCCCTTCTTGCTTTGGGCTGAACAGGCCCCGGGCCACATCAGTCAACTATAGCAAGCACCAAGCCCAGTCTCGAGATACTTCCAGCGCCCCCATTTTTACCAAACCGCCCCCGTTCGCTCACGCGAAACCTAGCTTCCTAAAATAAACAACACGTGAGCAACCGCACCCTCTGCCGCCCCTTCCCTCCACCTCTCCCTCCTTTCTTCCCCCCGAAAACTTCAAATCACCCGGCAAAAATCGAAACTTTTCCCCAATCTTCCGCCGCACGGCGCCTTCCCCCGCGCCCGCTCCTCCTTCCCTCCCAAGGAGCCGCCAAATCCTTTCCAATTCGAAATCTTCCCTCCCGATCCCACCCTATAAACCTCCTCCAACCCCCGCTCCATTCCCCCACACCAGAACCACCGCCAGTCCCATCTCCCAAATCCCTACGCAGAAATCCTTCCCACATCGAGGCCAGCGCCGCCGCCGCCGCCGCCGAATTCCAAAGATGCCTGCCGCCCTCTCCATGGTGCCCGCCTGCGACGCGGAGGAGCCGCTCCTGGCGGAGTCGTCGGACCGCTTCTCCATGTTCCCCATCCGGTTCCCGCAGATCTGGGAGTTCTACAAGAAGGCGGTGGCCTCCTTCTGGACCGCCGAGGAGGTGGACCTCTCCTCCGACGCGCGCCACTGGGACACCACGCTCTCCAACGACGAGCGCCACTTCATCTCCCACGTGCTCGCCTTCTTCGCCGCCTCGGACGGCATCGTGCTCGAGAACCTCGCCTCCAGGTTCATGTCCGACGTGCAGGTCGCCGAGGCCAGGGCCTTCTACGGCTTCCAGATCGCCATCGAGAACATCCACTCCGAGATGTACTCCCTGCTCATCGAGACCTACATCCGCGACGACGTCGAGAAGGACCGCCTCTTCCGCGCCATCGACACCATACCCGCCGTGCGCCGCAAGGCCGACTGGGCCCTGCGCTGGATCGACGGTGGGGAGCGCTTCGCCGAGCGCATCGTCGCCTTCGCCTGCGTGGAGGGCATCTTCTTCTCGGGCTCCTTCTGCGCCATCTTCTGGCTCAAGAAGCGCGGGCTCATGCCGGGCCTCACCTTCTCCAACGAGCTCATCTCCCGCGACGAGGGCCTGCACTGCGACTTCGCCTGCCTCCTCTACGACATCCTGCGCGGCAAGCTGGACGAGTCACGCGTCTTCGAGATCGTCTCCGAGGCCGTGGACATCGAGAGGGAGTTCGTCTGCGACGCGCTGCCCTGCGCGCTCGTCGGCATGAACGGCGACCTGATGAGCCAGTACATCGAGTTCGTCGCCGACCGCCTGCTCATGGCGCTGGGCTGCAAGAAGCTATACAACGCCACCAACCCGTTCGACTGGATGGAGCTCATCTCCCTGCAGGGCAAGACCAACTTCTTCGAGAAGCGCGTGGGCGAGTACCAGAAGGCGTCCGTCATGTCCAACCTCAACGGCGGCGCCGCGACCCAGCACGTCTTCAGCATCGACGAGGACTTCTGATCAGTCCGATGATAATATGCAATCTCCATTACCAATGGCTCGCTCGCTCGCTCGCCCCCCGCGTCTGGTTGCTCCTTAGTCCTAGTAGTAGTAGCGGTGATACATGTGTGCTGGGTGCTCCACAATGTTTTTATTTACTGTTATTTCGCTGTCTCTTATTGGTGATGTACTGATGTATTGTAATGAATCAAGGTATTGCTTCTGAATAAATAAACATCTTGTGCTGCCCCTGTTTGAGGAATTGTTTCTGCAAAGCATGCCAACCTGCGGACGCGCAGACGATGTTCGACGAAATGCGCGTGCCGATCCGTGGGCGCGCGGAGGGCGTTCGACGAAATGCGCGTGCCATCCCGTGGGCGCGCAAGGCGTTCGAAAGCCTCGGCGGATAGGGTTCCCAAGGATTACGTAGGGTTTTAGTTAGGGGCGCAGAGGGGACCGATCCTCTGTGGCCCGATTGCGGCGCGCCAGACGTGATGCAGGCTTGGCCCCACTATTTTGCACGAAATCTTGGCTTTTTTTGCACGAAATCTTGGCTGTTTCGTCGCAGACTTGGAGTACAATATCAGAGACGCTTGGATTTATTTGGCTGTTACGTAGCGGAGGAATCTACCGTATGGAAAATGAGATCTTGGGCGGTAACTTTTTGGGCCAAAAAGCAAGATCCTCTGAACGTGATATGGGCTGGGTAGTACTACTGTACGGTACATCAAAATGTCGTGTCTAATGCAGGTTTGCGTGACAGCTGACTGACAAGCAAGCGATCTGCGATCGGGCACTTTGTTGTGAGCGAGGCGCAAAAGTGGCCTCATGTTTCTACGGCGGCCGTGCGCCCACGTCGACGGTGAACCCTACTGCCGCGGCTGATCTGCAACGTCCAAACTGCCTGCCTGTCCCGTTCATTCAGTTTCTTCGGTTATGGCTGTACGAAGCTTGCAGCGTCCAAGTGTCTTTGTAGCAGCACTACCGCTGCTACGGAGAATCAGCCGCGCACACCAGACACAGAGCACGCCCAAACCGAACGCGGCGGGAGGCGGCGGGAACCGGTGGCGCCAAAATGGTTTCGATCGATCGAAGCGCGCGGCGCGGGTCGTGTTCCCTGCCCTGCGGAAACGGGGAAAGCGGAGCATATGTTCGGCGTAGTGCTCGAATACTTTCTGGACTTGTTATTTTTTTTTTCTAGGCTGGCATTTTTTTCTTGAGGGGAGGGCTAGCCATTTTCCATGGATTGAACAATGGACCAATGGTGAGCGATCGTCTAACAAGTGGATTCGAATTTCGGAGGCAATTCTTGGTCACTACCACATCATGATCCTCCCAACGTATTCGACTGCGACAAAAAGCAGCCTGTTTTTTTTTTTTTTGACGAAACAAAAAGCAGCCTGTTGTTTCAACTCGGCATCGCTTTGTTTTCTTTTTCTTTTGAAAAAGAAGATAACCCTCGGCTGTCTGCATTAGGAAGATGCACACAACCATATAAAAATAATAAAAAAACAGAATCCAACAGCCAAACAAATTTCATGAGGCAACCACAAACAATAAATGAAAAGTATACAACTTCTAGGCTAAGCCTTCAGGAAGAAAATGTCGTGTGTGCGTCGATGATGATGAGTACAATCGTAGGCCAGCCTCTGGATTTTTATCCCCAAAGCCGTGGTTTCGTCCACTACCTTCAACAAAGACACAGGCAGGCACACGTCGACATATAGGCTAATCAGGAACCTTGTGTTTCCATTGGAGTGCGCATACTCGTCGTTGAAGCCGCCTCTACCATCATCCCTTGTCTGGCTACCGACGCCTAGATAGTCGGATGCCTGTGGAGGAGATACCAAAAGAAAAAGACACCCTATACCGCTTTTCCTCCCGACACTGTCGTATCACTTTAGATCCAACAACAACATGCAAGACTTGTTGCCTCTATAGGAGCCACCGTGCGTAGCACATGCCGACAACAAGTATAACTTGGCGCCTAATGGTGTCCCCCTAGAGGGCCTCTCACCACGACGGCTTCCGACCAGGTGCGCTGGGCCGAGGACCCCTTTTGTCGGTTCACGAGTGGGCCATACTAGACAGTCCATGAACCGAAGACGGAAGGCTCCGGAAAACCTGTCATGTATCCGAAGGTGCTGGATTCAACAGAGACTCTGTTTCTTCGTAAGTAGCAGCCAAGGATGTTGTAACCCTAGAACCCCCTCCCCCGATATCTATATAAACTAGGGGGCAAGGTACATAAAGGACACACAACAATTTCATAGTAGAAAATCAGTATTTGTACTCAATCCAACACAATATTGTCTAACACAGTAAACCTCGTGTCCGTGTTACTATCGTGCCTAGACAGTTAGCTTGGGACCCCCTATACCTCGAGATCTGTCAGATTTAGCTCCGTCATTGGTGGCCCATGCAGATCCTGCTAAGCGATCACCACGGTACGATGGGGATCAAGATTAGCGAGCAGATCGGTGCCGACGCGACCTCGTGCGGGGGCAGATCTTTGTCTTCGGCCGCATCACTCTCTTCTCTAACTCGACCGACCACCTTAGCCAGGTCGAAACCCACGCTCCAGGTTAGATCATTAGATTCGACGACACCACGGATGCCCGCGGAAAGCTAGTCTTCACACCAAGCTGAGGGTTACCTCAAACCGCTGACTCCAAGCCCGATGCTTAATCCGGCTCAGGTCGAGCGTGAAAATCCTTCATGGGGCCCGACATTGAGTCGGAACCTAAGGTCGCCTCCCACGGCCCTGATGTCAAATCAAACAGAAGTGAAAGGTGAAGAACCGAGATCCATGTCCGATCGAATCTTAGGGAACCTTCCTGTGGTCCCGGTGTCAGATTGGCCCCGAGAAGAACGTGAGAAATTTCCCAACGTTTTTTGCCTAGCTCGTCCTCCAGGATCGATGCTGGACCGTCGACCTCTTGGAACCACGTGATCTCCCTTACCATGACAGTTGCGTCCTTCGCAATCAGACTCCCGGAGGCATGCATCATCTCCTCACTGCCGCCCCTTCTCGCGGTAAATTTGGCACGAGATCCTCTCTTGGTGATCTACTATACCACCCTGCCTCATAAGACGATGTCTTTCACGGATTTGTGGTGACCTCTGCTCGATGGCTCCTATTACTCCTCGTCGAGGTCTTTCCTCTATCCTCCTTCTCACAAGTTAGTGGATTTGGAAGCACTGCAATGCCTGTTGTCTTCAACTCGCTGTAGCCCGGTACTACGCAACCGGTGCAGTATATCCAAGAAGACGTGCACCTCTGTGCTAGGGCTGGAGCCACAACATGCTTATCCCCGAGATTTAGGCTTTAGTTCTTCTTCGGGCCGAGCACCCCGCATTCTGCTCTAGCATCCTCAGGTTCGCCAATTTGCGTACGTGTCCCATGATGCTACTCTTGTACCCCTTTCAACTCCTTCTATCAATGCAATGACACACAAGCTTTCGCGTATTCGCGAAAAAGTAATGCAAAATAATAATAATTCAGATAACAAATACTTCTAGTTTCTAAGTGCATAAGTACATAGTACCATCAATATGAAACTTTCAAATATAACAAGATACATGCTCAAGATAATTCCAATAGTCGAACTAAGAACAAGGAACCATGATAAAACCGAACCAAACAACAACCACAACTGACCACAATGGAACTGATCGTACACATGATGGTTTAAACTTTTAGCAATCATGTTCGCTTACCTGACCTGAATTCTCATTTGAGTCTAACTAAGCTAATGGGCCTAGAGCTCTAGATTAATGGGATAAGGAGCTTAAACTCAAACTCCAATCCATTGTAGCATTCCTAAAAGCAGTCACGGTTCAGACTTCAGACATGCACATGCGCTAGTTGTTTCTTGTTTTTCCAACCGGGCATCCCCCTTTTCATTAATTGCTTAACGGAAATACAAAGTTCACTGGTATTACAAGCAAGATAGGAGGAGGGAAAGAGAGGGAGGCAAATGGTGCATTGCCAGGAAACCCGCCATGGGTGCTCGACATCGAAACACCTGTTATGAGGCAAAAACCTGAGAGCACAAATAGTTATTTGGGAAACAGACAACCTAACATCAAGGCTGACCAACGCAGAGAAAAGGAGTTTCAGGCTACCAAGACAAAAACGCGCGGCATTCACCAGCGAAGGAACACTTCCACCAAAATAATACTAGTCACGAAGAAGCACTTCAGTAGGTGATCACATCCTAGAAGCATGGTCCAAGTCCAGCGCAACAACTGGAGGTCCAACTGTCGGGAGAGCAACATAGCTCCGTGCATCAGCACTCGATTACCGCCTTGGAACACGTCCTTGTCCGCCCTTGAGAAGACCTGCCTAGTACATCATGAAAGAACAAACATTGAAGATTGCCTCAACAGGAGATCACATAGTAGGTTGCTCAAAGGTTATTTTGTTTCTTAGAGTCCAGTATTTCTCTATTCATTTTTATAAGACCTTGAAGACATTTCAGACAATGTGTAAAACAACCTATTTTGAGTTGTCTGAAACGACTTACAGAAGTCGGAGGGAGTAG
>NC_041393.1:138753001-138767194 GCF_002162155.2 Triticum dicoccoides | reverse complement strand
TATAGCCAAGCAAAACTTCGCCACAAGTTTGTAGGACTGCTCTCAGTACCTATCACTCTACCCCACAACCAAAAAACAAGTGTTGAACATCTTCAGCAACTTGCAAAAAGAACACAGAGGGTCACCCAGCCAATTTCTAGTTTTAGATTATCTCGAGTTAATATAGCATTTCTAAACAACTGCCACACATGGATTTTGATTTTAAGAGGGATGGGGGCTTTCCAGACCCACCCATTATGTGCACCAGCCAAAGGCTTTTCCAACAACTTGTGAACAGATCTAGTCGTAAACTTGCCCAATTTATTCAGGCTTCAGGACACACTATCAGAAGAATTGTTCAATGTCAAAGCTCTAGCACCGAGCACGATCCTGTTGCACTGATCAGAAAGGGCAAGGGTAAGCCGTTGCCTGAAGCTCAGGGTCAGGGAACACCCATCAGCAACAAAACGGGCAACCGTGCACTCTTGATTGTTGCAGATATCAAATAGAACAGGATAATCACTAGCTTCAGGACACACTCTAGATTGTTTCAGATTATAAATCGGCGTTGCTATTGCGGTTATTGAAGATCTTCATGAATAGCTTTTGGATCAAAGTCCAGCATTTCATATCGCCTTCGTGTATAGCAGTAAAAAATACAACTAAATGATGGGATTCATGCATAGTCAACGAAACTACAGAAGAAAGTCCGAAACTGTCAGACAAGTTCAGACTTGAATGATTAACAAGTACAGAGTTTGCACTAAAAAGACAACTACTGCAATCTGTAAATCATTATCATTTTGTACTGTAAAAAAGGTTAGAGAGAAAAGTTAATGCAGATCAATCACATAAACCTATTCAGATCACTCGCTCTCCAACATTGGCAATGCTCACTAGATCTTTATAAATCTGGGTACTTGTTTGAGATAAAATAACAACAGGAATTCAGAAATGAGATCAAAACATATAAAATTGGAGGGTTAGATTCAATTTAACCTCTTGTGCCTCCTGTACATGTGTGAATTAAGGAGTAGCAAGCACAGGAACAGAAAAAAATCAGAGGTGGCAAAAAATCAAGGGACAAATTACACAGAGCTATGGAGCTAAAATACAACTATTTAGAACAAGGCACTGTTAAAAAAGATAACATAGTTCAGTAAGTCATGAACATAAATACTGCAGAATTTAGAGACCACTTAGATACTGTAAATTCAGTTGGCAACAAGACAGACAGACTGGACTTAGATTTCAAGGAAAAATATGACTACTCCACACTATCATGAACATTGACACTGTAAGAAGTGTTTACACAAAAGAGTAAATGGTAAGAAGTGTTGAAGAAGGGGAACAGTGAGAGAGCGCAACATGTAGAGGCGTGAGAGATCATGGTTGAAGATTCAAAAAGGCTACGTTGCAACGCACGGGCAACGGACAGGCAATTAACTCGTCACTACAAAAAGGTTAATCCACAGATTGCAATGTTGTAATGCGAAATAATAATAATTCAGATAACACATACTTGTAGTTTCTAAATGCATAAGTACAGGGTACCATCAATATGCAACATTCGAACAACAAGATGTATGCTAGAGATAATTCCAATAGTCGAACTAAGAACAAGGAACCACCAAGCCAAAACCGAACAGCAGCCACATATGACGACAATGGAACTGACCGTACACAAGATGGTCTAAACTTGTAGCAATTATGTGCGCTTACCTGACCTGAATTCTGCATTTGAGGAATCTAAATAAGCTAATGGGAATAGAGCTCTAGACCAGTGGGATAAGGAGCTTAAACACAAACTCCATACACTGCAGCATTTCTGAAAACAACACGGTTCAGACTTCAGACATGGGCATGCGTCAGTTGCCGCCTTGAGGTCTGTATATGTTTCAGCTGGCAAGCTGCAAAATAAGGATTGTTTGACCAGAAATAGTTTGATGATTCAGTGAACTTTTTAAATACATTGCATCTCCCAGAAGGATCAGGCTTTTAGTTGATAATAAAAGACATGAATTCAGCAGTGCAAAATAGACAGAACTTTTGTTTGCCACAACTTGAATTTGCTCTGCGACTTATGAACTTGAAGTTGTTCTGCAGATTATCACGAGCAGTGAAAGAGTTTTGATTTACAAACATAGTTACCACTACTTATCTGCGGTTGCCCAGATCATAACTGCATCATGCTTGCTTATATGAGCCTGATACAAAAAGATAACAGCAGTTTTAACATGGTCGATCGCAGGAAACAGAGCAGAACTGCAGAAGAAGTACTAGCGCAGGAGCGAATGCAAGGTTCAGAACATCGATAACAGGAGCAGGAACAACAACAGTTTTACTAGCTTGCATGAACAAGTGGAGCAAATTGCTCAGAGGTACATGTGTGGCGATCGTACAAGGACGAACTAATATATCAGCCAGCGAGTATCCTCGTATACACTTTGAAAGCAATTTCAACATCGGACTTAATGGACACTTGCAGACGAGAAGAAGTTGTTGTGTCCTCCAAGCGGTCCAGCGTGAAGATTGTCCCTCTTCTCCTTCTCGAGTGCCTCTTCGGCCTTCCACGCCGCTTCAAATGGATCGAAGGAGCACGGCTGCGGTTTGAACGAGTGGTCCTGTCCCTGAAGCGATGGAGCGTCAAGATCCGACGCGGCATTGTACCTCTTCTCCTTGTCAGCATCATGGAAGGCAGGGTTGTGCATGGCCCGATCCTCTGATCCTGACATTGGGTAAGGGCAATCGGACTGCAGCATGTCCTCCAGCATGCCTTGGTCCAAGGTATCCAGGTACAAAGGTTCCTGTTGGCCCATCTCCACGCCAGTGTTGGCTCCAGTGACCGGCTCCACTTCAATTGGGTCGTCTTCCATCATTCTCATTAGTTCTTCAATATCAAAACCATCTGCCTCCCCATCCAGCAAATCGGAAAGAGGCTCCAATGGCTGAAAGACATCCTCTTCATATGTGCTCCTTGCTATGCTTGAGCCAGCCTCAGGAACAATCATCTGTTGTTGGCTGTAATTCTTGACAGACTCCAGCACATCTGACTGGGAGGAAATCTCAGTAGCTTGAGCTTGTCGCTGCATATTATCTGAGGAAGAAGCAACGCCGGAGTGGTTGGATGTTGTAGTGGACTCGCATGATGCTGAAGGACCTTCGATTGACGCTGGTATATCCAGAGCATCTTGAACAGGGAAGATGGTACGAGCCAGCGGGCCATACATTGCACTCGCTGCCTCATCATACGTCAAGAACGACGGTGGGGCAGGTGCGGGGACAGGGACTGCTCCTCGCATCCTCTTGTTGGGGCGCGGCGGATGAGGATCGGCGGCGGGAGCTATTGCTGGCCTCTTCTGTGCGTGCATGCTCGCAGTCACGGCCTCTGGTTGCGGTTCTGCTTGATGCTTGTACGCAGCTGATTCCTGGCGGGCCGCGTCAGGAGGATGCTGAGCCAAGTGGATCTTGCAGAACACCTTCACCCCGTCGGCGACGACGGCCTCTGGCAGCAAGCATTTGTACTCCTCCATGACCCAACCGGTGGACTTGCCCTTCTTCCTGAACGACAGGTTCTTCCTCTCGCCGACCTCGACTCCGGCGTGTTTGACGGCCGTGGTAGCGTTGACGGTCCAGGTGCCGCCGCCGGCGGTGCGCACGCTCTGGGTTTTGCTTCCGTTCTTGCTCTTGCGCGTGGTGAAGAAGAAGCGGTCGCCGCTGCTGGCGGCCTGCGGCACGGGCGCAATCCGGGCGGCCAGATCCTTGGGCTCGCAGCTGTAGATGTCGACGTGGTGGATGAATTTATCGGCGCCGTGCAGCGTCTGGCCGGCGATGAGGCGTGGCAGGTAGTAAGTCACGGCGTCCACATCTGTAGGGTTCAAGCGGTAGTGCTGGTACACGTCCAGCCCTTCCATCCTGCCCGGCGGCTGCCCGAACTGGTGCTTCGCTAGCTAGCTAGGAAGGGGTTGATGGGGAGCGAGGGCGGGCGATTGGGATCTGGGAGAAGAGGTGGCCGGCGATATTTATAGACGATGGACTTGCAGGCGACGGAGGACGCGTCAAATTTCCAAATAGAAACACGGACGGTTTCCTTTTTTCTGAATCCGATTCGGTCCCCAATTCCACGTCAATTTTCTGAAACTTGCCGCTCCCGTCGCTTTAATTTTCTGAAATTTTCGGTCTACCTGAAATTAAAACGAGTTTTGGGAGTCTAACTCGTCTTCATTTTGCTCAGTTTTTATAGAAACCTGACTGGACTTCACGAATTGCGACAGCATTACCAAGCGTCCAAGCCGGGTGCGCATGATTGGAAGTACTACTACTAGTGAGTAGTACGAGTAGAAGCCAGAAAGGGTGCGTACACGAGGATGCCGAGCGAGAGGCCTCTGGCGGCGAAGTCGGCGGCGAACTTGCGGACGGAGGCGATGGAAGGAGAGGTCGATGCTGGCGGCCTTGGGTCTCGGCGAGGACGGCCTGGTGCATGGCCTTGGCGGCGGCGAGGGTCCTGACGGCCATGACGATAACTGCCCCCGCCGCCGAGCTTCACGATCCACTGGAGAGAGCCCCCGCCGCCGCCGCCGCAGCAAGCATCACCGGAAAACCGCCGGGGAGAGAGATAAGTCGACGAGGGGATGGGGAAAAGGGAAATGGTCAATGGAGGGGACGGGGTGTGAATTGTGATAGACCCCGAGCGGGGTGTTCGCTGGGTTGAACTTCAGCGCGAACGAGACAGCTCGGCTCACGTGGCTACCAAAATGCAACAAGATTCGTGCATCTTAATCGGACGGCCAGAAGGGCGTTCGCTGGATATCATTTCCATTTTTGATCTACCTTTGCACTATGTTGCTCGAGTAACTCGCTTGGCGGAGAGCACTTGCACAACCAGAGCATCTCAAGCAGATCCGTAAAACCACCTTATGGTTTTGAGCGGGAAAAAAAATCTATTCTAGATCGCGCAAAACAGCTGATACTGGATTTTTTTTCATCTCCCCTAAAAAAAACATCGTACCTCAAATTCCTAGTTTTTGCCCCTTTTTCAGTTTCCTCTATCGCACGAAAACGGTTGTCGGGAGTAAAACTTCAGCAGAACAGTTCCCGCGTCATTGAACGTCCTTGACACTGCGGCGTCGGAGCTCCACTGGGAGGAGGCAGATGGAGAGGCACGCGAGCAGGAGGCTCCACGACGACGGCCAAGTAGGAGGCCCAATAACCCGAATCATTCAGTCAGACAAACGTGCACGCGGAGAAAAAGAAGAATGAAACGCTCGGTGACGATGAGATTGGTGCAGAATCAGACATGAACAAGATTCAACCTGAAGCGAAATGAAAAATAGACTACCAAATATTAGGAGAAGTGCTCCATTTTGCTCAATTGATATAGAAAACACGCAAACACTCATGCATGAAGCAGTCGCACACCGTGTTGCAGTTTGCGCTAATTTCACTTCTCTCTTTTTAATAATATGATATAGGTTGTGTACATCCCCATGGTGGCCTACGGATGTGTATGGGCAGTTTTCAAACGACGGTCGGTTAAAATCAAATTTTGGAGAAACCAAACCGCTTTTCTTTATTCCTCACAAAGAAATAAAGGGTGGTCCAACCTTCGGCAGTCGACCTCCGGTGGCTTCCCTACGTCGACGGCCTCAGTCGTCGGCGGTGGGGGGCGTCGAATCCACGCGTGTGGATCGTGTAGCATTAGGTTTTAGGCCCTAGTAGCTTAGGTTTTTGGATCGTTCATCGTCTCAGCTTCGGGCAGCGGCGATGGCGGCGTTGAATAAAGAAGTTTTTGATCCTTTCCCGACGAGGCAATCGGTCCATGATTGAAGATGGATTTGAAAACCAAACTATTCACTCAAGGATGGCGTGGCGACGACAGCATCCTCGTGGTGAACTTGTGTCCTTGGACTCGGCCATTGCGACGACGTTTGCTCCAGCACCGAAGCAGAGCTTGGGAGGCAGTCCAGAAGTGGATGCAGATTGTGGTATGCAACAGTGGCATCTGGAAGACGGTGGATCGTGTGTTGGATTTGTGGCTCGTGGATGGCAGGTATGGTTTTCTTTTTCAACGTCTTAGTCCTTTCTGGCCATCCTTTCTCTGTGCCCCGTCAACAAAGAAACACCTACTTGACGGTAAAGACATAAAACGGTGAGAGCGGGCGTCAGGACGGGAACGAGAAAAGAAGATAGAAAGGCCAGACCTCAGTCAGCCAGAGAACAGACTATGCGCCAGCCGACGAAGCAGATAACCCTACAGTGGATGAAGTAGATGCCGGCGACCACAACCTCCTCCTTGGCCTTTCCCCGATGAAACGGGAAACAACCATTAACCGCCCTAGCTTCCAGACGTCATCACCTACTTTGAGCACTCTAGTAATCACCTCTGAATTACTTTTTCATTTTAATAGTCATGATACTTTTTCATCAACATATTGCCTTTGAATTTATTATTATAATTCATTTTAGAGTTTTGTACACTCTGGTACATTGCATAGAAGTTGCAAGGAGGTTGTTCATAAGAAAACAATACATGTTAGATGTAATGACAAAAGGGCCATACTCCTATTGTGAATATGATTTAGGTTATGAACATTGATGATAAAATTGAACATCCATAACAGTGATGCTAAATGTCGCAAGACTGAAAGAATATCACATATGTGTGGCATTGCATTTAGTCACATTGGAGAACCATGCATGAAGAAATTCTATAGTGATGGATATTTGAGTCATATGATTTCGAATCATCTTACACTTGCAACTTTCATCCAAATAGTGAAGTAAACTAAAATACCGTTCACATGCCATAGAGAAAGAATTATGCATATTGATGTGTGTATCCAATAAGTGTTGTTGCAAGCAGTGGATTTATCTATCTTAAATGATGACTCAAGTAGATATTTATATTTACTAATAGAGACATAATCTGGATATTTTGAAATGTTTCAAAAGATTTTCAGAATGAAGTAGAAATTATTGTAACAAGAAAATTATGTTTCTACAACTGAATTGTAGAAAAACAATAATTGAGTTAAAAATTTAGCGAATATCTCATGAGCCACAATTTTTTTTATAGCTTGCACCTCCTAGAAACACTACTAAGAGTAGTGTGTTTTGAGTAGATGTAATCAAGCAATGTATGACATGGTGACATCAGAGATGCCATTGATTGTTCCGCCAATATACCTTTAATGTGATGCTTTAGGGACTATGGCTTTTACACTAAAAAGAGTGCCATCAAATTTGTCGAAATAAGCGCTACTTTGTAGGTTATCCCAAATGGTTGGGTATTCCTCTATCACTACGCCGAGGCAAAGTGTTTTGTCATAGAGTGCGGAAATTTTGAAGAAAATGTTTTCTGCAAAAGAGTGAGTGGGAGAACAGTGCAATTCGACGAGATTACGGAATCTTTGTGATCAAGTCAAAAAAGAGAAACACTAGAAGTAGTTCTAAGATTTCTTACCGCGACTGATACAGAAGCCTCTACATAGGATATAGAGACTTCGGTCGAACGTGCAACTGAACTATATAGCTTGGAAAATTCATACAAACCTTTGGGGTGTGCATGCGAAATATTGTCGAAACAAACAATGAACCTATAATACACGGAGAAGCGTTGATGAGCCCTGACTCCAGAATTGGCTATTGATGACCCACAAGTGTAGGGGATCTATCGTAGTCCTTTCGATAAGTAAGAGTGTCGAACCCAACAAGGAACAGAAGGAAATGATAAGCGGTTTTCAGTAAGGTTTTCTCTGCAAGCACTGAAATTGTAGGTGATAGATAGTTTTGTGATAAGATAAATAGTAACGAGCAAAAAGTAAATAAAGTAAATAAAGTGCAGCAAGGTGGCCCAATCCTTTATGTAGCAAAGGATAAGCCTGGACAATTCTAATAATGAGGAAGGAGCTCCCGAGGACACATTGGGAATTATCGTCAAGCTAGTTTCATCACGTTCGTATGATTCGCTTTCGGTACTTTGATAATTTGATATGTGGGTGGACCGGCACTTGGGTACTGCCCTAACTTGGACAAGCATCCCACTTATGATTAACCCCTATTGCAAGCGTCCGCAACTACAAAAAGGAGTATTAAGGTAAACCTAACCACAACATTAAACATATGGGTCCATATCAACCCCTAACGAAGCAACACATAAACTAGGCTTTTGTCTTCTGTCACTCTAGCAACCCATCATCTACTTATTACTTCCCTATGCCTTCCTCTAGGCCCAAATAATGGTGAAGTGTCATGTAGTCAACGTTCACATAACACCACTAGAGGAAAGACAACATACATCTCATCAAAATATCGAACGAATACCAAATTCACATGACTACTAATAGCAAGACTTCACCCATGTCCTCAGGAACAAACGTAACTACTCACAAAGCATATTCATGTTCATAATCAGAGGAGTAATAATATGCATAAAGGATCTGAACATATGATCTTCCACCAAGTAAACCAATTAGTATCAACTACAAGGAGTAATCAACACTACTAGCAACCCACAGGTACCAATTTGTGGTTTTGATACAAGATTGGATACAAGAGATGAACTAGGGTTTCGAGAGGAGATGGTGCTGGTGAAGATGTTGATGGAGATTGACCCCCTCCCGATGAGAGGGTCGTTGGTGATGACATTGATGATGATTTCCCCCTCCCGGAGGGAAGTTTCCCCGGCAAAACAGCTCCGCCAGAGCCCTAGATTGATTCCGCCAAGGTTCCACCTCGTGGCGGCGGAGTTCCGTCCCGTAAGCTTGCCCACGATTTTTTCCAGGGAAAGGGTGATGATATAGCAGAAGATGGACGCCGGAGGCCCACCAGGGGGCCCAGGAGATAGGGGGTCGCGCCCCCTGTCTCCTGGACAGGGTGTGGGCCCCCTGGCCTATTTCTTTTGCTCATAAATTCTTAATAAATCCAAAAGGTTGTTTTGTGGAGTTTCAGGACTTTTGGAGTTGTGCAGAATAGGTTTCCAACGTTTGCTCCTTTTCCAGCCAGAATTCCAGCTGCCGGCATTCCCCCTCTTCATGGTAAACCTTGTAAAATAAGAGAGAATAGCCATAAGTATTGAGATATAATGTGTAATAACAGCCCATAATGCAATAAATATTGATATAAAAGCATGATGCAAAATGGATGTATCAACTCCCCCAAGCTTAGACCTCGCTTGTCCTCAAGCGGAAGCCGAAATCGAAAAATATGTCCGCATGTTTAGAGATAGAGGTGTCGATAAAAATAAAATACGGACATGAGGGCATCATGATCATTCTAATAACAGCAACATATATAGATTTTGGCATATGATTTCCTATGCTCAAGTAATAAGCAATTCACAATGTCAAGTATGATGGTTCATAAACTTCATTGGGAACTAACAAACTATAATCTCAGTCATTGAAGCAATTACAATTTATCATAACATCAGAAAGAGTCAATAATAGAGCTTTTCAACAAGCTCACATACTCAACTATCTCGTAGTCTCCCATAATTGCTAACACTCACGCAATATTTGTGGTTATAGAGTTTCAGCTGGACACTGAGAAAGATAGGGGCTTATTGTGTTGCCTCCCAACGTATTCACCTTTAGGTGATGTCAACAATAATAGCCTATGCCAACTTACATCCAATTGGATATATGTATCATGATCTTTCAAACACGTGGAGCTTGCCAAAAGATAAAATGAAAAAGGGAAAGGTGAGGATCACCTTGACTCAAGCATAAAGTAAAAACATAAATTAAAAGATAGGTCCTTCGCAGAGGGAAGCAGAGGTTGTCATGCGCATTTAGAGTTGATGCACGAAATCTTAATGCAAAAGAACGTCACTTTATATTGCCCCTTGTATGTGGACCTTTATTATGCAATCCGTCGCTTTTATTACTTCCACAACAAGTTCGTACAAAGCTGCACTAATAAGTCATATATTAGAGAGCAATTTTTATTGCTTGCACCGATGACAACTTACTTGAAGGATCTTACTCAATCCATAGGTAGGTATGGTGGACTCTCATGGAAAAATTGGGTTTAAGGATATATGGAAGCACAAGTAGTATCTCTACTTGGTGCAAGGAATTTGGCTAGCAAGAGGGGGAAAGGCAAGCTCAACATGTTTAGAAGGTCAATGACAATATACTTTAACTGAGATGTCGGAAAACATAAACCATTATGTTGTCTTCCTTGTCCAACATCAACTCTTTTAGCATGTCATACTGAATGAGTGCTTCACAATCATAAAAGATGTCCAAGATAATATATCTATATGTGAACCCCTCTTTCTTTATCACTTCCTATTAATTACAACGATGACCAAGGCTACGTTCATCAACTCTCAACAATTTTTATGCCTCATACTTTCTATGTGTGAAGTTATCACTATCCATAAGATCAATATGAACTCTTTTTGTTCTTTCTACTTTCTCAAGATCATAGCAACATAGCAAAGCCCTCGACTCAACACTAATCTTTATTATAGATAGCACACGGACTCGCTTGCATAAAGAGATCACAATGCAAAACTCAAAGCTACTTGATATCGAAACTTCAATCTACTAGATCAAGATACTACTAAAGGATCAAACTAAATAAAGCGGTAAAGATAGGAGTGTGATGGTGGTACGATACCGGGGCAACTCCCCCAAGCTTGGCAGTTGCCAAGGGGAGTGCCCATACCCATGTGATTATTTCTTCGGAGGTGATGGAGGTGGTGATGATGACGGCGGATAATCGCACATCGAGCATAAAAGCTCCTCCAACTTGCGGATAATGTCCTTGAGTCCAGCAATATGATCCTTCAACAAAATATTCTCCTGTGTGAGATACTTGTTCTGTATGCGGGCTAACTCAATCATCTTGAAAGCTTCAATCTCTGTGGGAGTGAAAAGGTTAGGTAAAGGTTGAGGGTTGTCTTCTTCTTTCACCACCGGAGCTTGAACCTCCAAGGCCTTCTTGATCCCTTCATCCTTGTTGATCTCTTCTGGTTCCTCTCTTTTCAACTCTATCTTCAATAGCCAAGCATCCTTTTCTTCGTTGTTGGAGGAGGGAGAAGTCATGGTGCTCTAAATCTGCAACGGAAACAGCTCGAAACGAAAATAGAGGATATTTGTGTGATACGGTGGTCAAAACCTGTAACACCCCGGATGTAACTTTCCATCTTTGTAACTCCAACTCTTGCCATTTTCGGCTATGTGTTATGATATTCCCTCCGTGGTTGGGCTTTTGTCTTTTGTTTTGCATTTTATTCATGTCATGCATCTCATATAATGTCATCATGTGCATCTCATTCGCATACGTGTTCGTCTCATGCATCCGAGCATTTTCCCCGTTGTCCGTTTTGCAATCCGACACTCCCACGTGCACCGGCGCACCACTCTTGTCTCTTTTCGTGTGCGGGTGTTAAACGTTCTCGGAATGGACCGAGGATTGCCAAGTGGCCTTGGTATACCACCGGTAGACCACCTGTCAAGTTTCGTGGCATTTGGAGCTCGTTTGATACTCCAACGGTTAATCGCATAACCGCAAAGGCCTCTTTTGGGTTGCAACCCAACACCCCTCCAAAACAGACCAATAACCCATCTAAGTCACTTCCATGCTCTCCGTCATCGGATCACAATCGTGTGGGCGAAAACTACACCTCATTTGGACACTCCTACCTCCCTCTACCTACAAATATGTGCCCATCCCCGAAATTTATGGGCAAACCCTAGCCACCGCTCCCCTCGCGCCGCCAGACACGTCCGGACCGCGCCGGACGCGTCTGCCCTCCGCCTCCCGGCCAACCGCGAGCCGCCACGTGGCCTGCTCCGCCGCCCCCGCGCCGCCGGCCCGCCTGGCCCGCTCCCGGCCCCCGAAGCTCGTGCCGCGCCGCCGGGTCCTCCGCACCGCGCCGCCCCGCAGCCCGCACGCTGCCACCCGGCGCCGTCCTCCGGCCGCCGCGGTCCGCCGCCACCTCAGCCGGTCCGCTGCCGCCTCAGCCGTCCGCCGCCTCCTTCCCAAGCTCCGGCCGGCCCCGCCTCCGCCGGATCCGACCGGCCTCGCCCCCGGCGGCCTCCCCGACCTCTTCTCCGGCAAGTTGCTTCGGCCACCTCGGCTTCCGTGCGTCCGGATCCAGATCTGGATCGGGTCAAGTCTTAGGGTTGACCCCGAAATCTTCTAAGTTTGTGTTATGTTATAGCCATGTTCATCGCATCATAACTCCGTCATCATAGCTTCGTTTCATGCGCATGATATATCAAAATGTTCATCGGGATGTGCTCTTCATTTTGTTCCATTGGGCCATATTCATTTGAGGTCATCTAGATGCCTGAATCTCTGATGCAAGAGTGCTTCATAATGTTAGTTCCTGTTTCTTAACAGAATGTGTGCATTTGTCATTTTTGCTACATTTATTGTGTGCATCTTATGGGCATGAGCTCTACTTGTGATTTGAACTATGCCATGTCTTCTTTACAGAGGTTCTTACCATGTATTTTTGTGAACAATGTGGTGACTAGCACAAGCATGCAAACTAGGCTTCGTGATGTTGCTGATTTTAGTCCCTGTTCTGCTGTTATTTTGATGCCATGTAAACTTGATGCTACAGAGAGATCCATGCATATTTTGAGATACTTCAGTAAGGATGTTTTGAACATATGGTTATGCTCTATCCATCCATGCCCATGGTTGCAATTATGGAGTAGTCTAGCATGTCATTTTTGTGATCTACTTTTGCTACAAAATGTTTTCTGGCTGATTGTTTACATGTTATTCAATTTTGCCAAGGTTGTTGTAGTTAATCCTTGCATGCTATGAACTTGTTCTTGCCATGGTTAGCTTCATAAACATGTCTTATTGCTGATGCTATGCTTATCTTGTCAAGCAATGACTTGTGGTGAGTGATTCGAGCTCGCGAAGATGCCTTCGTAATTCTGTCAATGCCATGCTCTGTTTGCTGAATCTGTTAACGAAACTTGCTATGTTTACATGGGTGCCATCATATCTTCTGGTCCTTTTTCGCTCATGGTCAGTAAGGGACTTTTGTTCTATGCTTTGAGTAGAATCATGTCATGCCTTGTTCTGCTATTATAAGTTCCTGTAGCATGTTGATAACTTGCTCTGAACATTGCTTCCTGATGCTGTTTATGCCATGTCCAACCTGATATTTTTTGCACTTTCGCCATGCTTGTTTGAACCTGTTGTGGTGTGATTTAGCCGTAGCTCAGTGTTCCTTTTTTGTTAATCATCTCCTATAGAACACTGCCATATTCTTTGTTAGTATGTTGGGGTGTTGTAGCATAGTTTTATTGTTGCATGTTAAGTAGCATCGTGCTGTTAATCGCAGATTTGTGCCATTCTTGTTTTGCTTGCCATTCGCAAACCGTGCATCCATTTCCGGTGATCTTTATATCGATTTCAACCGAAATCATCTCATCTTTCCAGCGGCATACTTGGTTTGACAAGTTGATGCCTTGTTCATCCTCTTTCCTCCCGGAGCACGCATACGCATTGCATATCACATCTCGCATATCATGACATGTTTTGCATCATGTTGTTTGTGCATTGCACCGTGATTTATTGTGTTCCTTTGCTTGTGTTCTTGCTTTGGGTAGAGCCGGGAGACGAGTGCGTGCACGAGGAACCTGTTGAGTACGCTAACGAGGATCAAGCCTTCGACAACTCTGAGAACCTTGCAGGCAAGATGACCATACCTTCGATATCACTTCTATCTTTGCTTTGCTAGTTGCTCGCTCTATCGCTATGTTAGCTCTACCTGCCACTGTTTATCTTGCCTCCCTATTGCCATGTCAAACCTCTAACCATCCTGTCGTAGCAAACCGTTGTTTGGCTATGTCACCGCTTTTGCTCAGCCCCTCTTATAGCGTTGTTAGTTGCAGGTGAAGATGAAGTTTGTTCCTGGTCAGAACATGGATATTTTTGGGATATCACAATATCTCCTGTTTAATTAATGCACCTTATATACTTGGTAAAGGGTGGAAGGCTCGGCCTTATGCCTGGTGTCTTGTTCCACTCTTGCCGCCCTAGTTTCCGTCATACCGGTGTTATGTTCCTTGATTTTGCGTTCTTTACATGGTTGGGTGATTTATGGGACCCCCTTGACAGTTCGCTTTGAATAAAACTCCTCCAGCAAGGCCCAACTTTGGTTTTACCATTTGCCACCTAAGCCTTTTTCCCTTGGGTTTTCGCGAGCCCAAGGGTCATCTTTATTTTAGACCC
>NC_041393.1:138695919-138752730 GCF_002162155.2 Triticum dicoccoides | reverse complement strand
AGTGCTCCTTCGAGTGTTGGTCCGAACCGAGCCGCCTGCGGGGCCACCTCGGGGAAACTCGAAGTCTGGTTTTACTCGTAGCCTATCTCATCCGGTGTGCCCTGAGAACGAGATATGTGCAGCTCCTATCGGGATTTGTCGGCACAGTCGGGTGGTCTTGCTGGTCTTGTTTTACCATTGTTGAAATGTCTTGTGAACCGGGATTCCGAGACTGATCGGGTCTTCCCGGGAGAAGGTATATCCTTCATTGACCGTGAGAGCTTGTGATGGGCTAAGTTGGGACACCCCTGCAGGGTATATTATCTTTCGAAAGCCGTGCCCGCGGTTATGAGGCAGATGGGAATTTGTTAATGTCCGGTTGTTGATAACTTGACACTTGACTTCAATAAAATGCATCAACCGTGTGTGTAGCCGTGATGGTCTCTTCTCGGCGGAGTCTGGGAAGTGAACACGGTTTGAGTTATGCTTGACGTAAGTAGTTTCAGGATCACTTCTTGATCACTTCTAGCTTCTCGACCGATGCGTTGCTTCTCTTCTCGCTCTCACTTGCGTATGTTAGCCACCATATATGCTTAGTGCTTGCTGCAGCTCCACCATATTGCCCCTTTTCCTACCTATGAGCTTAAATAGTCTTGATCTCACGGGTGTGAGATTGCTGAGTCCCCGTGACTCACAGATTCTACCAAAAACAGATGCAGGTACCGAGGATACCAGCGCAGATGGCACAACCGAGCTCAAGTGGGAGTTTGACGAGGTCCTTGGTCGTTACTATGTTTCGTTTCCAGATGATCAGTAGTGGAGCCCAGTCGGGACGATCGGGGATCTAGCATTTGGGGTTGTCTTCCTTTCATTTGGATTTGACCGTAGCCGGTCTATGAGTGTATTTTGAATGATGTATGATCTTAATTATGTATTGTGTGAAGTGGCGATTGTAAGCCAACTCTCTTTATGCCATTCTTGTTCATTACATGGGATTGTGTGAAGATGACCCTTCTTGCAACAAAACCACCATGCGGTTATGCCTCTAAGTCGTGCTTCGACACGTGGGAGATATAGCCGCATCGTGGGCGTTACAAAACTTTCGGGAGTATATATAATAAATTTTTACCGACCAAAATACGTAACATACAAGAAAACGGAGTCCGAGAGGCACACGAGGTGCCCACAAGACAGGGGGGCGCGCAGCCTCCTCTCTCGTGCGAGCCTCGTGTCCCTTTCGGACTACTTCTTTCTTCCTAAAATTCTTAAATAATCCAAAACTGATAAAAATTGCCACTAGAGTTGTTTTGGAGTCGATTTACTTACCGTACCACGTACCTATGCCTTTTCGGAGTCTGGAATGTTCTGGAAATTGTCTTTTATGTATTCCTCAGGGGTTATGGTTTCAATAATATTAGTTTCGACATTGATAGGATTACCTGAAATATAATGTTTAATTCTTTGACCGTTTACCAACCTCGGATTTGTGCCTTCGAAGTTGTTGATTTTTATAGCACCAGAATGATAGACCTCCTCGATAACATAGGGACCTTCCCATTTTGAGAGAAGTTTTCCTGCAAAAAATCTTAAACGAGAGTTGAATAATAACACATAATCTCCTACGTTAAACTCATGCTTTTGTATCCTCTTATCATGCCACCGTTTGACTTTTTCTTTGAAAAGCTTGGCATTCTCATATGCTTGGGTTCTCCATTCATCAAGTGAGCTAATATCAAACAACCTCTTCTCACCGGCAAGTTTGAAGTCATAATTGAGCTCTTTAATAGCCCAATATGCTTTATGTTCAAGTTCAAGTGGTAAATGACATGCTTTTCCATAAACCATCTTATATGGAGACATACCCATAGGATTTTTGTATGCAGTTCTATAGGCCCATAATGCATCATCAAGTTTTTTGGACCAATTCTTTCTAGATCTATTCACAGTCTTTTGCAAAATTAATTTGAGCTCTCTATTGCTCAACTCTACTTGACCACTAGACTGCGGGTGATAAGGAGATGCGATTCTATGATTGACATCATACTTAGCAAGCATCTTATGGAAAGCACCATGAATAAAGTGTGAACCACCATCAGTCATAAGATATCTAGGGACTCAAAACCTCAGAAAAATAACTTCTTTAAGCATTTTAATAGAAGTGTTATGATCAGCACTACTAGTTGGAATAGCTTCTACCCACTTAGTAACGTAATCAATAGCAACTAAAATATGTGTATAACCATTTGAGGCAGGAAAAGGTCCCATATAATCAAAGCCCCAAACATCAAACGGTTCAATAACAAGAGAATAATTCATAGGCATTTCTTGACGTCTACTAATGTTACCTATTCTTTGACATTCATCACAAGATAAGACAAATTTACGAGCATCTTTGAAGAGAGTAGGCCAATAAAAACCAGATTGTAGTATCTTGTGTGCAGTTCTATCTCCAGCGTGGTGTCCTCCATAAGATTCAGAGTGACACTTGCGTAGGATTTGTTCCTGTTCATGCTCAGGCACACAACGTCTAATAATACCGTCTACTCCTTCTTTATAAAGGTGTGGATCATCCCAGAAGTAATGTCTTAAATCATAAAAGAACTTTTTCTTTTGCTGGTATGTGAAACTAGGCGGTATATATTTAGCAACAATGTAATTAGCATAATCAGCATACCAAGGAGCAGTACGAGAAGCATTGACAACCGCTAATTGTTCATCAGGAAAACTATCATTAATAGGCAGTGGGTCATCAAGAACATTCTCTAACCTAGACAAGTTGTCTGCAACGGGGTTCTCAGCTCCCTTTCTATCAATAATATGCAAGTCAAATTCTTGGAGCAAAAGAACCCACCTAATGAGTCTAGGCTTAACATCTTTCTTTTCCATAAGATATTTAATAGCAGCATGATCGGTGTGAATAGTAACTTTGGAATCAACAATATAACGTCTAAACTTATCACATGCAAACACAACTGCTAAGAACTCTTTTTTAGTAGTAGCATAATTTCTCTGGGAAGAATCAAGAGTCTTACTAGCATACTGGATAACATTCAATTTCTTATCGACTCTTTGCCCTAAAACAGCACCTACAGCATAATCACTAGCATCACACATAATTTCAAAAGGTAAATTCCAATCAGGTGGCTGAACAATAGGTGCTGTGATCAAAGCTTTCTTAAGTGTTTCAAATGCTTCTACACAATCATCATCAAAGACAAAAGGAATATCTTTTTGCAATAAATTAGTCAGAGGCCTAGATATTTTAGAAAAGTCTTCAATGAACCTCCTGTAAAAATCAGCATGACCAAGGAAACTTCTTATACCTTTTATGTCCTTGGGACATGGCATCTTTTCAATAGCATCAACTTTAGCTTTATCAACTTCAATACCTCTCTCGGAGATCTTGTGCCCCAAGACAATGCCTTCATTAACCATAAAGTGACACTTTTCCCAATTCAGGACGAGACTAGTTGTTGGGGAACGTTGCAGAAAATTAAAAATTTTCCTACGGTTTCACCAAGATCCATCTATGAGTTCATCTAAGCAACGAGTCATGGGACAGAGATTGCATCTACATACCACTTGTAGATCGCGTTCGGAAGCGTTTGGGGAAACAGTGATGATGGAGTGGTACTCGCCGTGATTCAGATCACCGGAGATCCTAGCGCCGAACGGACGGCACCTCCGCGTTCAACACACGTACGGAGCAGATGACGTCTCCTCCTTCTTGATCCAGCAAGGGGGAAGGAGAGGTTGATGATGATGGCTCCAGCAGCAGCACAACGGCGTGGTGGTGGTGAAACAGCAGCACTCCGGCAGGGCTTCGCCAAGCACGTGACGGAGGAGGAAGAGGTGTAGCAGGGGAAGGGGGCGCCAGGACTTCAGGGTGCGGCTGCCCCCTTCCCCCCTCCCTTTATATAGCCCCCCAAGGGGGGGCGCCGGCCCTGGGAGATCCAATCTCCCAAGGGGGCGGCGGCCAGGGGGGTTGGAGTGCCCCCCAAGGCATGTGGTGCGCCCCCCACCCTAGGGTTTCAACCCTAGGCGCACGGGGTGGGCCTAGGGGGGCGCACCAGCCCACTCTGGGCTGGTTCCCCTCCCACTTCAGCCCATGGGGCCCTCCGGGATGGGTGGCCCCACCCGGTGGACCCCCGGGACCCTTCCGGTGGTCCCGGTACAATACCGGGTGACCCCGAAACTTTCCCGATGGCCGAAATACCACTTCCTATATATAATTCTTTACCTCCGGACCATTACGAAACTCCTCGTGACGTCCAGGATCTCATCTGGGACTCCGAACAACATTCGGTATACTGCATACTCATATTCATACAACCCTAGCGTCACCGAACCTTAAGTGTGTAGACCCTACGGGTTCGGGAGACATGCAGACATGACCGAGACGGCTCTCGGGCAATAACCAATAGCGGGATCTGGATACCCATGTTGGCTTCCACATTCTCCTCGATGATCTCATCGGATGAACCACGATGTCGAGGATTCGAACAACCCTGTATACAATTCCCTTTGTCAATCGGTACGTTACAAGCCCGAGACTCGATCGTCGGTATCCCAATACCTCGTTCAGTCTCGATACCGGCAAATCACTTTAGTCGTATCATAATGCATCATCCTGTGACCAAACACTTGGTCACTTTGAGCTCATTATGATGATGCATTACCGAGTGGGCCCAGAGATACCTCTCCGTCATACGGAGTGACAAATCCCAGTCTCGATCCGTGTCAACCCAACAGACACTTTCGGAGATACCTGTAGTGCACCTTTATAGTCGCCCAATTACGTTGTGACGTTTGGTACACCCAAAGCACTCCTACGGTATCCGGGAGTTACACGATCTCATGGTCTAAGGAAAGGATACTTGACATTGGAAAAGCTCTAGCAAAACGAACTACACGATCTTGTGCTATGCATAGAATTGGGTCTTGTCCATCACAAAATTCTCCTAATGATGTGATCCCGTTGTCAACGACATCTAATGTCCATAGTCAGGAAACCATAACTATCTGTTAACCAACGAGCTAGTCAACTAGAGGCTTACTAGGGACGTATTGAGGTCTATGTATTCACACGTGTATTACGATTTCCGAATAATACAGTTATAGCATGAATAAAAGACAATTATCATGAACAAGGAAATATAATAATAATGCTTTTATTATTGCCTCTAGGGCATATTTCCAACAGTCTCCCACTTGCACTAGAGTCAATAATCTAGTTACATTGTGATGAATCGAACACCCATAGAGTTCTGGTGTTGATCATGTTTTGCTCGCGGAAGAGGTTTCGTCAATGGATCTGCGACATTCAAGATCCGTATGTACTTTGCAAATATCTATGTCTCCATCTTGAACATTTTCGCGGATGGAGTTGAAACGATGCTTGATGTGCCTGGTCTTCTTGTGAAACCTGGGCTCCTTGGCAAGGGCAATAGCTCCAGTGTTGTCACAGAAGAGTTTGATCGGCCCCGACGCATTGGGTATGACTCCTACGTGGTCGATGAACTCCTTCACCCAAATAGCTTCATGCGCTGCCTCCGAGGCTGCCATGTACTCCGCTTCACACGTAGACCCCTCCACGACGCTCTGCTTGCAGCTGCACCAGCTTACTGCTCCACTATTCAACATATACACGTATCCGGTTTGTGACTTAGAGTCATCCAGATCTGTGTCGAAGCTAGCGTCGACGTAACCCTTTACGACGAGCTCTTCGTCACCTCCATAAACGAGAAACATGTCCTTTGTCCTTTTCAGGTACTTCAGGATATTCTTGACCGTTGTCCAGTGTTCCTTGCCGGGATTACTTTGGTACCTTCCTACCAAACTTACGGCAAGGTTTACATCAGGTCTGGTACACAGCATGTCATACATAATAGATCCTATGGCTGAGGCATAGGGGATGACGTTCATCTCTTCTTTATCTTTTGCCGTGGTCGGGCATTGAGCCAAGCTCAATCTCACACCTTGCAGTACCGGCAAGAACCCTTTCTTGGACTGATCCATTTTGAACTTCTTCAAAATCTTATAAAGGTATGTGCTTTGTGAAAGACCTATGAGGCGTCTTGATCTATCCCTATAGATCTTGATGCCTAATATGTAAGCAGCTTCTCCAAGGTCCTTCATTGAAAAACACTTATTCAAGTAGGCCTTAATGCTGTCCAAGAATTCTATATCATTTCCCATCAAGAGTATGTCATCTACATATAATATGAGAAATGCTACAGAGCTCCCACTCACTTTCTTGTAAACGCAGGCTTCTCCATAAGTCTGCGTAAACCCAAACGCTTTGATCATCTCATCAAAGCGAATGTTCCAACTCCGAGATGCTTGCACCAGCCCATAAATGGATCGCTGGAGCTTGCATACTTTGTTAGCGTTCTTAAGATCGACAAAACCTTCCGGCCGCATCATATACAGCTCTTCCTTAAGATAACCATTAAGGAATGCCGTTTTGACGTCCATCTGCCATATCTCATAATCATAGTATGCGACAATTGCTAACATGATTCGGACGGACTTAAGCTTCGCTACGGGAGAGAAAGTCTCATCGTAGTCAATCCCTTGAACTTGTCGATAACCCTTAGCGACAAGTCGAGCTTTATAGATGGTAATATTACCATCCGCGTCCGTCTTCTTGTTAAAGATCCATTTGTTTTCTATCGCTCGCCGATCATCGGGCAAGTCAGTCAAAGTCCATACTTTGTTCTCATACATGGATTTTATCTCGGATTTCATGGCTTCAAGCCATTTGTTGGAATCTGGGCCCGCCATCGCTTCTTCATAGTTCGAAGGTTCACCGTTGTCTAACAACATGATTTCCAGGACAGGGTTGCCGTACCACTCTGGTGCGGAACGTGTCCTTGTGGACCTACGAAGTTCAGTAGCAACTTGATCCGAAGTACCTTGATCATCATCATTATTTTCCTCTTCAGTTGGTGTAGGCATCACAGGAACACTTTCCTGAGCTGCACTACTATTCCGTTCAAGAGGTAGTACTTCATCGAGTTCTACTTTCCTCCCACTCACTTCTTTCGAGAGAAACTCTTTTTCCAGAAAGGATCCGTTCTTGGCAAAAAAGATCTTGCCCTCGGATCTTAAGTAGAAGGTATACCCAATAGTTTCCTTAGGGTATCCTATGAAGATGCATTTTTCCGACTTGGGTTCGAGCTTTTCAGGTTGAAATTTCTTGACATAAGCATCGCATCCCCAAACTTTTAGAAACGACAGCTTAGGTTTCTTCCCAAACCATAATTCATACGGTGTCGTCTCAACGGATTTAGACGGTTCCCTATTTAAAGTGAATGTAGCTGTCTCTAGAGCGTATCCCCAAAATGATAGCGGTAAATCGGTAAGAGACATCATAGACCGCACCATATCCAATAGAGTGCGATTACGACGTTCGGACACACTGTTACGCTGAGGTGTTCCAGGCGGCGTGAGTTGTGAAACGATTCCACATTTCCTTAAGTGTGTACCAAATTCGTGACTTAAGTATTCTCCTCCACGATCTGATCGTAGGAATTTTATCTTTCGGTCACGTTGATTCTCTACCTCATTCTGAAATTCCTTGAACTTTTCAAAGGTCTCAGACTTGTGTTTCATTAAGTAGACATACCCATATCTACTCAAGTCATCAGTGAGAGTGAGAACATAACGATATCCTCCACGAGCCTCAACGCTCATTGGACCGCACAAATCGGTATGTATGATTTCCAACAAGTTGGTTGCTCGCTCCATTGTTCCGGAGAACGGAGTCTTGGTCATCTTGCCCATGAGGCATGGTTCGCATGTGTCAAATGATTCATAATCGAGAGACTCCAAAAGTCCATCAGCATGGAGCTTCATCATGCGCTTGACACCAATGTGACCAAGGCGGCAGTGCCACAAGTATGTGGGACTATCGTTATCAACTTTACATCTTTTGGTATTCACGCTATGAATATGTGTAACATTACGCTCGAGATTCATTAAGAATAAACCATTGACCATAGGGGAATGACCATAAAACATATCTCTCATATAAATAGAACAACCATTATTCTCGGACTTAAATGAGTAGCCATCTCGTATCAAACGAGATCCAGATACAATGTTCATGCTCAAACTTGGCACCAAATAACAATTATTAAGGTTTATAACTAATCCCGTAGGTAAATGTAGAGGTAGCGTGCCGACGGCGATCACATCGACCTTGGAACCATTCCCGACGCGCATCGTCACCTCGTCCTTCGCCAGTCTCCGCTTATTCCGCAGCTCCTGCTGTGAGTTACAAATATGAGCAACGGCACCGGTATCAAATACCCAGGAGTTACTACGAGTACTGGTAAGGTACACATCAATTACATGTATATCAAATATACCTTTAGTGTTGCCGGCCTTCTTATCTGCTAAGTATTTGGGGCAGTTCCGCTTCTAGTGACCCTTCCCCTTGCAATAAAAGCACTCAGTTTCAGGCTTGGGTCCATTCTTTGACTTCTTCCCGGCAACTGGCTTACCGGGCGCGGCAACATCTTTGCCGTCCTTCTTGAAGTTATTCTTACCCTTGCCCTTCTTGAACTTAGTGGTCTTATTGACCATCAACACTTGATGTTCTTTCTTGATTTCAACCTCTGCCAACTTCAGCATTGAAAATACTTCAGGAATGGTCTTCACCATCCCTTGCATATTGTAGTTCATCACAAAGCTCTTGTAGCTTGGTGGGAGCGACTGAAGGATTTTGTCAATGACCGCCTCATCCGGGAGGTTAATGTCCAGCTGGGACAAGCGGTTGTGCAACCCAGACATTTTGAGTATGTGCTCACTGACAGAACTATTTTCCTCCATCTTACAACTATAGAACTTGTCGGAGACTTCATATATCTTGACCCGGGCATGAGCTTGGAAAACTAGTTTCAGCTCCTCGAACATCTCATATGCTCCGTGTTGCTCAAAACGCTTTTGGAGCCCCGGTTCTAAGCTGTAAAGCATGCCGCAATGAACGAGGGAGTAATCATCAGCACGAGACTGCCAAGCATTCATAATGTCTTGGTTCTCTGGGACGGGAGCGTCACCTACCGGTCCTTCTAGGACATATTGTTTCCTGGCAGCTATGAGGATGATCCTCAGGTTCCGGACCCAGTCCGTATAGTTGCTGCCATCATCTTTCAGCTTGGTTTTCTCCAGGAATGCGTTGAAGTTCATGTTGACATGAGCGTTGGCCATTTGATCTACAAGACATATTTGCAAAAGTTTTTAGACTAACTTCATGATAATTAAGTTCATCTAGTCAAATTATTGAATGAACTCCCACTCAGATTAGACATCCCTCTAGTCATCTAAGTGTTACATGATCCGAGTCGACTAGGCCGTGTCCGATCATCACGTGAGACGGACTAGTCATCATCGGTGAACATTCTCATGTTGATCGTATCTTCCATACGACTCGTGTTCGACCTTTCGGTCTCCGTGTTCCGAGGCCATGTCTGTACATGCTAGGCTCGTCAAGTTAACCCTAAGTGTTTTGCATGTGTAAAACTGTCTTACACCCGTTGTATGTGAATGTAAGGATCTATCACACCCGATCATCACGTGGTGCTTCGAAACGACGAACTTTAGCAACGGTGCATAGTTAGGGGAGAACACTTCTTGAAATTGTTGTAAGGGATCATCTTATTTACTACCGACGTTCTAAGTAAACAAGATGCATAATCATAATAAACATCACATGCAATTATATAGTAGTGACATGATATGGCCAATATCATATAGCTCCATTGATCTCCATCTTCGGGGCTCCATGATCATCTTGTCACCGGCATGACACCATGATCTCCATCATCATGATCTCCATCATCGTGTCTTCATGAAGTTGTCACGCCAACGACTACTTCTACTTCTATGGCTAACGCGTTTAGCAATAAAGTAAAGTGATTTACATGGCGTTCTTCAATGACACGCAGGTCATACAAAAAATAAAGACAACTCCTATGGCTCCTGCCGGTTGTCATACTCATCGACATGCAAGTCGTGATTCCTATTACAAGAACATGATCTCATACATCACAATATATCATTCATCATTCATCACAACTTCTGGCCATATCACATCACATGACAATTGCTGCAAAAACAAGTTAGACGTCCTCTAATTGTTGTTGCATCTTTTACGTGGCTGCAATTGGGTTCTAGCAAGAATGTTTTCTTACCTACGAATAACCACAACGTGATTTTGTCAACTTCTATTTACCCTTCATAAGGACCCTTTTCATCGAATCCGCTCCAACTAAAGTGGGAGAGATAGACACCCGCCAGCCACCTTATGCAACTAGTGCATGTCAGTCGGTGGAACCGGTCTCACGTAAGCGTACGTGTAAGGTTGGTCCGGGCCGCTTCATCCCACAATACCAATGAAGCAAGAAAAGACTAGTAGCGGCAAGCAAGTTGACAAGATCTACGCCCACAACAAAATTGTGTTCTACTCGTGCAATAGAGAACTACGCATAGACCTAGCTCATGATGCCACTGTTGGAGAACGTTGCAGAAAATTAAAAATTTTCCTAGGTTTCACCAAGATCCATCTATGTGTTCATCTAAGCAACGAGTCATGGGAGAGAGATTGCATCTACATACCACTTGTAGATCGCGTTCGGAAGCGCTTGGGGAAATGGTGATGATGGAGTCGTACTCGCCGTGATTCAGATCACCGAAGATCCTAGCGCCGAACGGATGGCACCTCCGCGTTCAACACACGTACGGAGCAGATGACGTCTCCTCCTTCTTGATCCAGCAAGGGGAAGGAGAGGTTGATGATGATGGCTCTAGCAGCAGCACTCCGGCAGGGCTTCGCCAAGCACGTGACGGAGGAGGAAGAGGTGTAGCAGGGGAAGGGGGCGCCAGGACTTCAGGATGCGGCTGCCCCCTTCTCCCCTCCCTCTATATAGGCCCCCAAGGGGGGGGCGTCGGCCCTGGGAGATCCAATCTCCCAAGGGGGCGGCGGCCAGGGGGGTTGGAGTGCCCCCCAAGGCATGTGGTGCGCCCCCCCCCCCCACCCTAGGGTTTCAACCCTAGGCGCAGGGGGTGGGCCTAGGGGGGCGCACCAGCCCACTATGGGCTGGTTCCCCTCCCACTTCAGCCCATGGGGCCCTCCGGGATGGGTGGCCCCACCCGGTGGACCCCCGGGACCCTTCCGGTGGTCCCGGTACAATACCGGGTGACCCCGAAACTTTCCCGATGGCCGAAATACCACTTCCTATATATAATTCTTTACCTGCGGACCATTCTGAAACTCCTTTTGACGTCCGGGATCTCATCCGGGACTCTGAACAACATTCAGTATACTGCATACTCATATTCATATAACCCTAGCGTCACCGAACCTTAAGTGTGTAGACCCTACGGGTTCGGGAGACATGCAGACATGACCGAGACGGCTCTCGGGCAATAACCAACAGCGGGATCTGGATACCCATGTTGGCTCCCACATGCTCCTCGATGATCTCATCAGATGAACCGCAATGTCGAGGATTCGAACAACCCTGTATACAATTCCCTTTGTCAATCGGTACGTTACAAGCCCGAGACTCGATGGTCGGTATCCCAATACCTCGTTCAGTCTCGTTACCGGCAAGTCACTTTACTCGTACCGTAATGCATGATCCCGTGACCAAACACTTGGTCACTTTGAGCTCATTATGATGATGCATTATCGAGTGGGCCCAGAGATACCTCTCCGTCATACGGAGTGACAAATCCCAGTCTCGATCCGTGTCAACCCAACAGACACTTTCGGAGATACCTGTAGTGCACCTTTATAGTCGCCCAATTACGTTGTGACGTTTGGTACACCCAAAGCACTCATACGGTATCCGGGAGTTACACGATCTCATGGTCTAAGGAAAGGATACTTGACATTGAAAAAGCTCTAGCAAAATGAACTACACGATCTTGTGCTATGCTTAGAATTGGGTCTTGTCCATCACATCATTCTCCTAATGATGTGATCCCGTTGTCAACGACATCTAATGTCCATAGTCAGGAAACCATAACTATCTGTTAACCAACGAGCTAGTCAACTAGAGGCTTACTAGGGATGTATTGAGGTCTATGTATTCACACGTGTATTACGATTTCCGGATAATAGAGTTATAGCATGAATAAAAGACAATTATCATGAACAAGGAAATATAATAATAATGCTTTTATTATTGCCTCTAGGGCATATTTCCAACAGTCTCCCACTTGCACTAGAGTCAATAATCTAGTTACATTGTGATGAATCGAACACCCATAGAGTTCTGGTGTTGATCATGTTTTGCTCGCGAGAGAGGTTTAGTCAACGGATCTGCGACATTCAGATCCGTATGTACTTTGCAAATATATATGTCTCCATCTTGAACATTTTCGCGGATGGAGTTGAAACGATGCTTGATGTGCCT
Organism: Triticum dicoccoides; assembly: GCF_002162155.2. Classification (NCBI taxonomy): domain Eukaryota; kingdom Viridiplantae; phylum Streptophyta; class Magnoliopsida; order Poales; family Poaceae; genus Triticum; species Triticum dicoccoides. Next base: position 138,740,323 of record NC_041393.1, on the reverse strand, counting down.
GGTCTTCTTGTGAAACCTGGGCTCCTTGGCAAGGGCAATAGCTCCAGTGTTGTCACGGAAGAGTTTGATCGGCCCCGACGCATTGGGTATGACTCCTAGGTCGGTGACGAACTCCTTCACCCAAATAGCTTCATGCGCTGCCTCCGAGGCTGCCATGTACTCCGCTTCACACGTAGATCCCTCCACGACGCTCTGCTTGCAGCTACACCAGCTTACTGCTCCATCATTCAACATATACACGTATCCGGTTTGTGACTTAGAGTCATCCAGATCTGTGTCGAAGCTAGCGTCGATGTAACCCTTTACGGCGAGCTCTTCGTCACCTCCATAAACGAGAAACATGTTCTTTGTCCTTTTCAGGTACTTCAGGATATTCTTGACCGCTGTCCAGTGTTCCTTGCCGGGATTACTTTGGTACCTTCCTACCAAACTTACGGCAAGGTTTACATCAGGTCTGGTACACAGCATGTCATACATAATAGATCCTATGGCTGAGGCATAGGGGATGACGTTCATCTCTTCTTTATCTTTTCCCATGGTCGGGCATTGAGCCGAGCTCAATCTCACACCTTGCAGTACCGGCAAGAACCCTTTCTTGGACTGATCCATTTTGAACTTCTTCAAAATCTTATCAAGGTATGTGCTTTGTGAAAGACCTATGAGGCGTCTTGATCTATCCCTATAGATCTTGATGCCTAATATGTAAGCAGCTTCTCCAAGGTCCTTCATTGAAAAACACTTATTCAAGTAGGCCTTAATGTTGTCCAAGAATTCTATATCATTTCCCATCAAGAGTATGTCATCTACATATAATATGAGAAATGCTACAGAGCTCCCACTCACTTTCTTGTAAACGCAGGCTTCTCCATAAGTCTGCGTAAACCCAAACGATTTGATCATCTCATCAAAGCGAATGTTCCAACTCCGAGATGCTTGCACCAGCCCATAAATGGATCGCTGGAGCTTGCATACTTTGTTAGCGTTCTTAAGATCGACAAAACCTTCCGACCGCATCATATACAGCTCTTCCTTAAGATAACCGTTAAGGAATGCCGTTTTGACGTCCATCTGCCATATCTCATAATCATAGTATGCGGCAATTGCTAACATGATTCGGACGGACTTAAGCTTCGCTACGGGAGAGAAAGTCTCATCGTAGTCAATCCCTTGAACTTGTCGATAACCCTTAGCGACAAGTCAAGCTTTATAGATGGTAATATTACCATCCGCGTCCGTCTTCTTCTTAAAGATCCATTTGTTTTCTATCGCTCGCCGATCATCGGGCAAGTCAGTCAAAGTCCATACTTTGTTTTCATACATGGATTTTATCTCGGATTTCATGGCTTCAAGCCATTTGTTGGAATCTGGGCCCGCCATCGCTTCTTCATAGTTTGAAGGTTCACCATTGTCTAACAACATGATTTCCAGGACAGGGTTGCCGTACCACTCTGGTGCGGAACGTGTCCTTGTGGACCTACGAAGTTCAGTAGCAACTTAATCCGAAGTACCTTGATCATCATCATTATTTTCCTCTTTAGTTGGTGTAGGCATCACAGGAACATTTTCCTGAGCTGCACTACTATGCCGTTCAAGAGGTAGTACTTCATCGAGTTCTACTTTCCTCCCACTCACTTCTTTCGAGAGAAACTCTTTTTCCAGAAAGGATCCGTTCTTGGCAAAAAAGATCTTGCCCTCGGATCTTAAGTAGAAGGTATACCCAATGGTTTCCTTAGGGTATCCTATGAAGACGCATTTTTCCGACTTGGGTTCGAGCTTTTCAGGTTGAAGTTTCTTGACATAAGCATCGCATCCCCAAACTTTTAGAAATGACAGCTTAGGTTTCTTCCCAAACCATAATTCATACGGTGTCGTCTCAACGGATTTAGACGGTGCCCTATTTAAAGTGAATGTAGCTGTCTCTAGAGCGTATCCCCAAAATGATAGCGGTAAATCGGTAAGAGACATCATAGACCGCACCATATCCAATAGAGGTTGATTACGACGTTCAGACACACCGTTACGCTGAGGTGTTCTAGGCGGCGTGAGTTGTGAAACGATTCCACATTTCCTTAAGTGTGTACCAAATTCGTGACTTAAGTATTCTCCTCCACGATCTGATCGTAGGAATTTTATCTTTCGGTCACGTTGATTCTCTACCTCATTCTGAAATTCCTTGAACTTTTCAAAGGTCTCAGACTTGTGTTTCATTAAGTAGACATACCCATATCTACTCAAGTCATCAGTGAGAGTGAGAACATAACGATATCCTCCGCGAGCCTCAACGCTCATTGGACCGCACACATCGGTATGTATGATTTCCAACAAGTTAGTTGCTCGCTCCATTGTTCCGGAGAACGGAGTCTTGGTCATCTTGCCCATGAGGCATGGTTCGCATGTGTCAAATGATTCATAATCAAGAGACTCCAAAAGTCCATCAGCATGGAGCTTCTTCATGCGCTTGACACCAATGTGACCAAGGCGGCAGTGCCACAAGTATGTGGGACTATCGTTATCAACTTTACATCTTTTGGTATTCACGCTATGAATATGTGTAACATTACGCTCGAGATTCATTAAGAATAAACCATTGACCATAGGGGCATGACCATAAAACATATCTCTCATATAAATAGAACAACCATTATTCTCGAACTTAAATGAGTAGCCATCTCGTATCAAACGAGATCCAGATACAATGTTCATGCTCAAACTTGGCACCAAATAACAATTATTAAGGTTTATAACTAATCCTGTAGGTAAATGTAGAGGTAGCGTGCCGACGGCGATCACATCGACCTTGGAACCATTCCCGGCGTGCATCGTCACCTCGTCCTTCGCTAGTCTCCGCTTATTCCGCAGCTCCTGCTGTGAGTTACAAATATGAGCAACGGCACCGGTATCAAATACCCAGGAGTTACTACGAGTACTGGTAAGGTACACATCAATTACATGTATATCAAATATACCTTTAGTGTTGCCGGCCTTCTTATCCGCTAAGTATTTGGGGCAGTTCCGCTTCTAGTGACCCTTCCCCTTGCAATAAAAGCACTCAGTTTCAGGCTTGGGTCCATTCTTTGACTTCTTCCCGGCAACTGGCTTACCGGGCGCGGCAACATCTTTGCCGTCCTTCTTGAAGTTCTTCTTACCCTTGCCCTTCTTGAACTTAGTGGTCTTATTGACCATCAACACTTGATGTTCTTTCTTGATTTCAACCTCTGCCGACTTCAGCATTGAAAATACTTCAGGAATGGTCTTCACCATCCCCTGCATATTGTAGTTCATCACAAAGCTCTTGAAGCTTGGTGGGAGCGACTGAAGGATTCTGTCAATGACCGCCTCATCCGGGAGGTTAATGTCCAGCTGGGACAGGCGGTTGTGCAACCCAGACATTTTGAGTATGTGCTCACTGACAGAACTATTTTCCTCCATCTTACAACTATAGAACTTGTCGGAGACTTCATATCTCTCGACCCGGGCATGAGCTTGGAAAACTAGTTTCAGCTCCTCGAACATCTCATATGCTCCGTGTTTCTCAAAACGCTTTTGGAGCCCCGGTTCTAAGTTGTAAAGCATGCCGCACTAAACGAGGGAGTAATCATCAGCACGAGACTGCCAAGCATTCATAATGTCTTGGTTCTCTGGGACGGGAGCGTCACCTAGCGGTCCTTCTAGGACATATTGTTTCCTGGCAGCTATGAGGATGATCCTCAGGTTCCGGGCCCAGTCCGTATAGTTGCTGCCATCATCTTTCAGCTTGGTTTTCTCTAGGAACGCGTTGAAGTTCATGTTGACATGAGCGTTGGCCATTTGATCTACAAGACATATTTGCAAAAGTTTTTAGACTAAGTTCATGATAATTAAGTTCATCTAGTCAAATTATTGAATGAACTCCCACTCAGATTAGACATCCCTCTAGTCATCTAAGTGTTACACGATCCGAGTCGACTAGGCCGTGTCCGATCATCATGTGAGACGGACTAGTCATCGTCGGTGAACATTCTCATGTTGATCGTATCTTCCATACGACTCGTGTTCGACCTTTCGGTCTCCGTGTTCCGAGGCCATGTTTGTACATGCTAGGCTCGTCAAGTTAACCCTAAGTGTTTTGCATGTGTAAAACTGTCTTACACCCGTTGTATGTGAACGTAAGGATCTATCACACCCGATCATCACGTGGTGCTTCGAAACGACGAACTTTAGCAATGGAGCACGGTTAGCGGAGAACACTTCTTGAAATTGCTGTAAGGGATCATCTTATTTACTACCGCCGTTCTAAGTAAACAAGATGCATAATCATAATAAACATCACATGCAATTATATAGTAGTGACATGATATGGCCAATATCATATAGCTCCATTGATCTCCATCTTCGGGGCTCCATGATCATCTTGTCACCGGCATGACACCATGATCTCCATCATCATGATTTCCATCATCGTGTCTTCATGAAGTTGTCACGCCAACGACTACTTCTACTTCTATGGCTAACGCGTTTAGCAATAAAGTAAAGTAATTTACATGGCGTTCTTCAATGACACGCAGGTCATACAAAAAATAAAGACAACCCCTATGGCTCCTGCCGGTTGTCATACTCATCGACATGCAAGTCGTGATTCCTATTACAAGAACATGATCTCATACATCACAATATATCATTCATCATTCATCACAACTTCTGGCCATATCACATCACATGACAATTGCTGCAAAAACAAGTTAGACGTCCTCTAATTGTTGTTGCATCTTTTACGTGGCTGCAATTGGGTCTAGCAAGAACGTTTTCTTACCTACAAATAACCACAACGTGATTTTGTCAACTTCTATTTACCCTTCATAAGGACCCTTTTCATCGAATCCGCTCCAACTAAAGTGGGAGAGACAGACACCCGCCAGCCACCTTATGCAACTAGTGCATGTCAGTCGGTGGAACCGGTCTCACGTAAGCGTACGTGTAAGGTTGGTCCGGGCCGCTTCATCCCACAATACCGCTGAAGCAAGATAAGACTAGTAGCGGCAAGCAAGTTGACAAGATCTACGCGCACAACCAAATTGTGTTCTACTCGTGCAATAGAGAACTATGCATAGACCTAGCTCATGATGCCACTGTTGGGGAACGTTGCAGAAAATTAAAATTTTTCCTACGGTTTCACCAAGATCCATCTATGAGTTCATCTAAGGAACGAGTCATGGGAGAGAGATTGCATCTACATACCACTTGTAGATCGCGTTCGGAAGCGTTTGGGGAAACGGTGATGATGGAGTCGTACTCGTCGTGATTCAGATCACCGGAGATCCTAGCGCCAAACGGACGGCACCTCCGCGTTCAACACACGTACGGAGCAGATGACGTCTCCTCCTTCTTGATCCAGCAAGGGGGAAGGAGAGGTTGATGATGATGGCTCCAGCAGCAGCACAACGGCGTGGTGGTGGTGAAACAGCAGCACTCCGGCAGGGCTTCGCCAAGCACGTGGCGGAGGAGGAAGAGGTGTAGCAGGGGAAGGGGGCGCCAGGACTTCAGGGTGCGGCTGCCCCCTTCCCCCTCCCTTTATATAGGCCCCCAAGGGGGGGCGCCGGCCCTGGGAGATCCAATCTCCCAAGGGGGCGGCGGCCAGGGGGGTTGGAGTGCCCCCCAAGGCATGTGGTGCGCCCCCCCACCCTAGGGTTTCAACCCTAGGCGCACGGGGTGGGCCTAGGGGGGCGCACCAGCCCACTATGGGCTGGTTCCCCTCCCACTTCAGCCCATGGGGCCCTCCGGGATGGGTGGCCCCACCCGGTGGACCCCCGGGACCCTTCCGGTGGTCCCGGTACAATACCGGGTGACCCCGAAACTTTCCCGATGGCCGAAATACCACTTCCTATATATAATTCTTTACCTCCGGACCATTCCGAAACTCCTCGTGACGTCCAGGATCTCATCCGGGACTCCGAACAACATTCGGTGTACTGCATACTCATATTCATACAACGCTAGCGTCACCGAACCTTAAGTGTGTAGACCCTACGAGTTCGGGAGACATGCAGACATGACCGAGACGGCTCTCGGGCAATAACCAACAGCGGGATCTGGATACCCATGTTGGCTCCCACATGCTCCTCGATGATCTCATCGGATGAACCATGATGTCGAGGATTCGAACAACCCTGTATACAATTCCCTTTGTCAATCAGTACGTTACAAGCCCGAGACTCGATCGTCGGTATCCCAATACCTCGTTCAGTCTCGTTACCGGCAAGTCACTTTACCCGTACCGTAATGCATGATCCCGTGACCAAACACTTGGTCACTTTTAGCTTATTATGATGATGCATTACCGAGTGGGCCCAGAGATACCTCTCCGTCATACGGAGTGACAAATCCTAGTCTCGATCCGTGTCAACCCAACAGACACTTTCGAAGATACCTGTAGTGCACCTTTATAGTCACCCAGTTACGTTGTGACGTTTGGTACACCCAAAGCACTCTTACGGTATCCGGGAGTTACACGATCTCATGGTCTAAGGAAGAGATACTTGACATTGAATAAGCTCTAGCAAAACGAACTACACGATCTTGTGCTATGCTTAGGATTGGGTCTTGTCCATCACATCATTCTCCTAATGACGTGATCCCATTGTCAATGACATCTAATGTTCATAGTCAGGAAACCATGACTCTCTGTTGACCAATGAGCTAGTCAACTAGAGGCTTACTAGGGATGTATTGTGGTCTATGTATTCACACGTGTATTACGATTTCTGGATAATACAATTATAGCATGAATAAAAGACAATTATCATGAACAAGGAAATATAATAATAATCCTTTTATTATTGCCTCTAGGGCATATTTCCAACACTAGTATCTTCGCATCTCTGCAAAACTCGATCAAGGTTGCTCAAACAATCATCAAAAGAGGATCCATAGACGGAGAAGTCATCCATGAATACCTCACAAATCTTTTCACAAAAATCAGAGAATATAGCCATTATGCATCTTTGAAAGGTAGCAGGTGCATTACATAAACCAAAAGGCATACGTCTATAAGCCAAAATACCAAAAGGGCAAGTAAAAGTAGTTTTAGATTGATCTTTCGCGGACACAGGTATTTGAGAGAAGCCAGAATAACCATCTAGAAAGCAAAAATGTGTGTGTTTGGATAGCCTTTCTAGCATTTGATCAATAAAAGGTAAAGGGTAATGATCTTTCTTAGTAGCTTTATTTAACTTACGGAAATCAATTACCATCCTATAGCCTGTAATAATTCTTTGCGGGATCAATTCATCTTTATCATTAGGAACAACGGTAATACCTCCCTTTTTATGGTCAAAATGGACAGGGCTTACCCATTCACTATCATCAACAGGATAAATAATACCTACCTCAAGGAGTTTTAGGATCTCCTTTCTTACCACTTCCTTCATTTTAGGATTTAATCGTCTTTGAGGATCTCTAATTGGTTTGGCATCTTTCTCCACTGAAATTTTGTGTTGACATAATGTGGGACTAATGCCCTTAAGATCGTCCAGAGTATATCCAATAGCAGCTCAGTGCTTCTTCGGAGTTTTCAATAATCTTTCTTCTTCTTTCTTTGGAAGGTTAGCACTAATAATAACAGGATATATTTCTTTTTCATCAAGATAAGCATACTTGAGATTATCAGGTAAGGGTTTGAGTTCGAACACGGGATCACCCTTGGGTGGAGGGGGATCCCCAAGAATTTCAACGGGAAGGTTATGTTTTAGCATAGGTTCTTGTTTAAGGAACTCTTCATCTATTTCTTCCCTTTCCTTCATAAACATATCATTTTCATGGTCTAACAAATATTGTTCTAACGGATCAGTTGGAGGAACAACAATGGAAGCAAGACCAATAATTTCATCCTTACTAGGTGGTTCCCTTTCACGAGGTTGTCTACTAAACTTAGCGAAATTAAACTCATGAGACATACCATCTATGCCAACAATGACAATATTCTTTTCAAAATTAATCTTAGCACTAGCAATATTCAAGAAGGGTCTACCAAAAATAATGGGACAAAAATCATCTTGTGGGGAACCAAGAACAAGAAAATCAGCAGAGTATTTAATCTTCCCACACAAGACTTCAACATCTCTAACAATCCCAATAGGTTTAATGGTGTCCCTATTAGCAAGCTTAATAGTAACATCAATGTCTTCTAATTCAATAGGTGCAATATCGTGCATAATTTCTTTATAAAGATCATAAGGTATCGCATTAGCACTAGCACCCATGTCACATAAGCCATGATAACAATGATCTCCTATTTTAACAGAAATAACAGGCGTTCCTACGACAGGTCTACGTGTCTTAGTATCGGGTCTAGCAATATTAGCAGTCTCACCCAAGAAAGAGATAACATGCCCATCTAAGTCCTCATCCAAGAGATCTTTAATCATAGCAATACCAGGTTCAACATTAATTTGCTCAGGGGGTGTATAGGTCCTAGTATTACTCTTACGAACAATAGTCGAAGCTTTAACATGATCTTTTATCCTAACAGGAAAAGGAGGTTTTTCAACATAAGCAGTAGGAATAATAGGATCACTATATGTAATAGTCTTTTCTTCGACTGTAATAGGTGCAACTACTTTCACTTCAACATGACGATTATATTTAAACCACTTCTCTTTAGGGAGATCAACGTGAGTAGCAAAAGTTTCACAAAAAGTATCTACTAACTCAGAGTCAAGTCCATACTTAGAGCTAAATCCACGGAAAGCATCGGTATCCATAAAAGATTTAACACAATCGAACTTAGGTGTCATACCTCACTCCTTACCATCGTCGGAACCCCAATCTTCAGAGTTGCGTTTAATTATTTCCAATAAGTCCCATTTGAAATCAATAGTCTTCAGCATATAGGAACCAGCACAGGAAGTATCGAGCAGGTTGCGATTATCAAGAGAAAGCCGAGCATAAAAATTCTGAATAATCATTTCCCGAGAGAGCTCATGATTGGGGCATGAATATAACATTGACTTAAGCCTCCCCCAAGCTTGAGTGATGCTTTCTCTTCCGCGAGGCCAGAAATTATATATGTAATTACGATCACGATGAACAAGATGCATAGGATAGGACTTCTGGTGAAATTCCAACTTCAGTCGCTTATAATTCCAAAATCTCGTATCATCACATAGCCTATACCATGTCATTGCATCTCCCTTCAAAGATAAACGGAAGACCTTCCTTTTGACAACATCATCAGGGATACCTGCAAGCTTAAATAATCCACAAACTTCATCCACAAAGATAAGGTGTAAATCGGGATGCAATGTTCCGTCTCCTGGAAAAGGATTAGCTAGCAGTTTTTCTATCATACCCTAAGGAATCTCAAATCAAATATTTTCATAAGGTTCAATAGGTTGAGGAGCATCTCTTTGCTCTTCTGGTTGGGGTGAATATACCCCAAACAAGCCCTTCAAAGGATTAGTTTCCATAGTGACAAGTAACAGAAAATTTTAGCACACTATATAAATATTTCCTTACCAAGTTCCACTCACCAAAAGCGCTACACTCCCCAGCAACGGCGCCAGAAACGAGTTTTGATGACCCACAAGTGTAGGGGATCTATCGTAGTCCTTTCGATAAGTAAGAGTGTCGAACCCAACGAGGAGCAGAAGGAAATGATAAGCGGTTTTCAATAAGGTTTTCTCTGCAAGCATTGAAATAGTAGGTGATAGATAGTTTTGTGATAAGATAAATAGTAACGAGCAAAAAGTAAATAAAGTAAATAAAGTGCAGCAAGGTGGCCCAATCCTTTATGTAGCAAAGGATAAGCCTGGACAAATTCTAATAATGAGGAAGGAGCTCCCGAGGACACATTGGGAATTATCGTCAAGCTAGTTTCATCACGTTCGTAAGATTCGTGTTTGGTACTTTGATAATTTGATATGTGGGTGGACCGGCACTTGGGTACTGCCCTAACTTGGACAAGCATCCCACTTATGATTAACCCCTATTGCAAGCGTCTGCAACTACAAAAAGGAGTATTAAGGTAAACCTAACCACAACATTAAACATATGGGTCCATATCAACCCCTAATGAAGCAACGCATAAACTAGGGTTTAAGCTTCTGTCACTCTAGCAACCCATAATCTACTTATTACTTCCCTATGCCTTCCTCTAGGCCCAAATAATGGTGAAGTGTCATGTAGTCGACGTTCACATAACACCACTAGAGGAAAGACAACATACATCTCATCAAAATATCGAACGAATACCAAATTCACATGACTACTAATAGCAAGACTTCACCCATGTCCTCAGGAACAAACGTAACTACTCACAAAGCATATTCATGTTCATAATCAGAGGAGTAATAATATGCATAAAGGATCTGAACATATGATCTTCCACCAAGTAAACCAATTAGTATCAACTACAAGGAGTAATCAACACTACTAGCAACCCACAGGTACCAATTTGTGGTTTTGATACAAGATTGGATACAAGAGATGAACTAGGGTTTTGAGAGGAGATGGTGCTGGTTGATACGTCCATTTTGCATCATGCTTTTATATCAATATTTATTGCATTATGGGCTGTTATTACACATTATATCTCAATACTTATGGCTATTCTCTCTTATTTTACAAGGTTTACCATGAAGACGGGGAATGCCGGCAGCTGGAATTCTGGCTGGAAAAGGAGCAGACGTTGGAAACCTATTCTGAACAACTCCAAAATACCTGAGACTCCACAAAACAACTTTTTGGAATTATTAAGGAATTATGAGCAAAAGAAATAGGCCAGGGGGCCCACACACTGTCCAGGAGACAGGAGGGCGCCCCCCCTAGGGGCGCGCCCCTATCTCCTGGGCCCCCTGGTGGGTATCCGGCGACCATCTTCTGCTATATGAAGGGTTTTGTCCTGGAAAAATTCATGGGCAAGCTTACGAGACGAAACTCCGCCGCCACGAGGCGGAACCTTGGCGGAATCAATCTAGGGCTCTGGCGGAGCTGTTCTGCCGGGGACACTTCCCTCCGGGAGGGGGAAATCATCACCAACGTCATCACCAACGATCCTATCATCGGGAGGGGGTCAATCTCCATCAACATCTTCACTAGCACCAACTCATCTCAAACCCTAGTTCATCTCTTGTATCCAATCTTGTATCCAAAACCACAAATTGGTACATGTGGGTTGCTAGTAGTGTTGATTACTCCTTGTAGTGGATACTTATTGGTTTACTTAGTGGAAGATCATATGTTCAGATCCTTAATGCATATTATTACACCTCTGATTATGAACATGAATATGCTTTGTGAGTAGTTACGTTTGTTCCTGAGGACATGGGTGAAGTCTTGCTATTAGTAGTCATGTGAATTTGGTATTCGTTTGATATTTTGATGAGATGTATGTTGTCTCTCCTCTAGTGGTGTTATGTGAACATCGACTACATGGCACTTCACCATTATTTGGTCCTAGAGGAAGGCATAGGGAAGTAATAAGTAGATGATGGGTTGCTAGAGTGACAGAAGCTTAAACCCTAGTTTATGAGTTGCTTCATTTGGGGTTGATATGGACCCATATGTTTAATGTTGTGGTTAGGTTTACCTTAATACTCCTTTTTGTAGTTGCGGACGCTTGCAATAGGGGTTAATCATAAGTGGGATGCTTGTCCAAGTTAGGGCAGTACCCAAGTGCCGGTCCACCCACATATCAAATTATCAAAGTACCGAACGCGAATCATATGAGCGTGATGTAAACTAGCTTGACGATAATTCCCAATGTGTCCTCGGGAGCTCCTTCCTCATTATTAGAATTTGTCCAGGCTTATCCTTTGCTACATAAAGGATTGGGACACCTTGCTGCACTTTATTTACTTTATTTAATTTTGCTCGTTACTATTTATCTTATCACAAAACTATTTATCACCTATTATTTCAGTGCTTGCAGAGAAAACCTTACTGAAAACCGCTTATCATTTCCTTCTGCTCCTTGTTGGGTTCGACACTCTTACTTATCGAAAGGACTACGATGGATCCCCTACACTTGTGGGTCATCAAGACTCTTTTCTGGCGCCATTGCCGGGGAGCGTAGAGCTCTTGGTGAGTGGAACTTGGTAAGGAAACATTTATATTGTGTGCTGAAATTTTCTGTTTCTTGTCACTATGGAAACTAATCCTTTGAGTGGCTTGTTTGGGGTATCTTCACCCCAACCAGAAGAGCAAAGAAATGCTCCTCAACCTACTGAACCTTATGAAAATGTTCACTTTGAGATTCCTTCGGGTATGATAGAAAAACTGCTAGCTAATCAGGAGACGAAAAATTGCATCCCGACTTACACCTTATCTTTGTGGATGAAGTTTGTGGATTATTTAAGCTTGCAGGTATCCCCGATGATGTTGAAAAAAGGAAGGTCTTCCCTTTATCTTTGAAGGGAGATCCAATGACATGGTATAGGCTATGTGATGATACGAGATATTGGAATTATAAGCGATTGAAATTGGAATTTCACCAGAAGTTCTATATATCCTATGCATCTTCTTCATCGTGATCGTAATTACATATATAATTTCTGGCCTCGCGAAGGAGAAAGCATCGCTCAAGCTTGGGGGAGGCTTAAGTAAATGTTATATTCATGCCCCAATCATGAGCTCTCTCGGGAAATGATTATTCAGAATTTTTATGCTCGACTTTCTCTTGATAATCGCAACTTGCTCGATACTTCCTGTGCTGGTTCCTATATGCTGAAGACTATTGATTTCAAATGGGACTTATTGGAAAGAATTAAACGCAACGCTGAAGATTGGGGTTCCGACGATGGTAAGGAGTCAGGTATGACACCTAAGTTTGATTGTGTTAAATCTTTTATGGATACCGATGCTTTCCGTGGATTTAGCTCTAAGTATGGACTTGACTCTGAGATAGTAGCTACTTTTTGTGAAACTTTTGCTGCTCACGTTGATCTCCCTAAAGAGAAGTGGTTTAAATATAATCCTCCTGTTGAAGTGAAATTAGTTGCACCTATTACAGTCGAAGCGAAGACTATTACATATAGTGATCCTATTATTCCTATTGCTTATGTTGAAAAACTTCCTTTTCCTGTTAGGATAAAAGATCATGTTAAAGATTCGACTATTGTTCGTAAGAGTAATACTAGGACCTATACACCTCCTGAGCAAATTAATATTGAACCTGGTATTACTATGATTAAAGATCTCTTGGATGAGGACTTAGATGGGCATGTTATCTCTTTCTTGGGTGACACTGCTAATATTGCTAGACTCGATACTAAGACACGTAGACCTGTTGTAGGCACGCCTGTTATTTCTGTTAAAATTGGAGATCATTGTTATCATGACTTATGTGATATGGGTGCTAGTGCTAATGCGATACCTTATGATCTTTATAAAGAAATTATGCACGATATTGCACCAATTGAATTAGAAGATATTGATATTACTATTAAGCTTGCTAATAGGGACACCATTAAACCTATTGGGATTGTTAGAGATGTTGAAGTCTTGTGTGGCAAGATTAAATACCCTGCTGATTTTCTTGTTCTTGGTTCCCCACAAGATGATTTTTGTCCCATTATTTTTGGTAGACCCTTCTTGAACACTGCTAGTGCTAAAATTGATTGTGAAAAGAATATTGTCACTGTTGGCTTATATGGTATGTCTCATGAGTTTAATTTCGCTAAGTTTAGTAGACAACATCGTGAAAAGGAACCATCTAGTAAGAATGAGATTATTGGTCTTGCTTCCATTGTTGTTCCTCCAACTGATCTGTTAGAACAATATTTGCTAGACCATGAAAACAATATGTTTATGAAGGAAAGGGAAGAAATAGATGAAGTGTTCCTTAAACAAGAACCTATGCTAAAACACAATCTTCCCGTTGAAATTCTTGGGGATCCCCCTCCACCCAAGGGTGATCATGTGTTTGAACTCAAACCATTACCTGATAATCTTAAGTATGCTTATCTCGATGAAAAAGAAATATATCTTGTTATTATTAGTGCTAACCTTTCAGAGAAAGAAGAAAAAAGATTCTTGAAAACTCTGAAGAAGCACCGAGCTGCTATTGGATATACTCTGGACGATCTTAAGGGCATTAGTCCCACATTATGTCAACACAAAATTTCAGTGGAGAAAGATGCCAAACCAATTAGAGATCCTCAAAGACGATTAAATCCTAAAATGAAGGAAGTGGTAAGAAAGGAGATCCTAAAACTCCTTGAGGTAGGTATTATTTATCCTATTGCTGATAGTGAATGGGTAAGCCCTGTCCATTTTGTCCATAAAAAGGGAGGTATTACCGTTGTTCCTAATGATAAAGATGAATTGATCCCGCAAAGAATTATTACAGGCTATAGGATGGTAATTGATTTCCGTAAGTTAAATAAAGCTACTAAGAAAGATCATTACCCTTTACCTTTTATTGATCAAATGCTAGAAAGGCTATCCAAACACACACATTTTTGCTTTCTAGATGGTTATTCTGGCTTCTCTCAAATACCTGTGTCCGCGAAAGATCAATCTAAAACTACTTTTACTTGCCCTTTTGGTATTTTGGCTTATAGACGTATGCCTTTTGGTTTATGTAATGCACCTGCTACCTTTCAAAGATGCATGATGGCTATATTCTCTGATTTTTGTGAAAAGATTTGTGAGGTATTCATGGATGACTTCTCCGTCTATGGATCCTCTTTTGATGATTGTTTGAGCAACCTTGATTGAGTTTTGCAGAGATGCGAAGACACTAGTCTCGTCCTCAATTGGGAAAAGTGTCACTTTATGGTTAATGAAGGCATTGTCTTGGGGCACAAGATCTCTGAGAGGGGTATTGAAGTTGATGAAGCCAAAGTTGACGCTATTGAAAAGATGCCATGTCCCAAGGACATAAAAGGTATAAGAAGTTTCCTTGGTCATGCCGGTTTTATAGGAGGTTCATTAAGGACTTTTCTAAAATCTCTAGGCCTCTGACTAATTTATTGCAAAAAGATATTCCTTTTGTCTTTGATGATGATTGTGTAGAAGTATTTGAAACACTTAAGAAAGCTTTGATCACAGCACCTATTGTTCAGCCACCTGATTGGAATTTGCCTTTTGAAATTATGTGTGATGCTAGTGATTATGCTGTAGGTGCTGTTCTAGGGCAAAGAGTCGATAAGAAATTGAATGTTATCCAATATGCTAGTAAGACTCTTGATACAGCCCAGAGAAACTATGCCACCACTTAAAAACAATTCTTAGAAGTTGTGTTTGCATGTGATAAGTTTAGACCTTATATTGTTGATTCCAAAGTTACTATTCACACTGATCATGCTGCTATTAAATATCTTATGGAAAAGAAATATGCTAAGCCTAGACTCATTAGATGGGTTCTCTTGCTCCAAGAATTTGACTTGCATATTATTGATAGAAAGGGAACTGAGAACCCCGTTGCAGACAACTTGTCTAGGTTAGAGAATGTTCTTGATGACCCGCTGCCTATTAATAATAGTTTTCCTGATGAACAATTAGCGGTTGTCAATGCTTCTCGTACTGCTCCTTGGTATGCTGACTATGCCAACTACATTGTTGCTAAATATATACCGCCTAGTTTCACATACCAGCAAAGAAAAAGTTCTTCTATGATTTAAGACATTACTTCTGGGATGATCCAGACCTTTATAAAGAAGGAGTAGATGGTATTATTAGACGTTGTGTGCCTGAGCATGAACAGGAACAAATCCTACGCAAGTGTCACTCTGAATCCTATGGAGGACACCACGCTGGAGATAGAACTGCACACAAGGTACTACAATCTGGTTTTTATTGGCCTACTCTTTTCAAAGATGCTCGTAAGTTTGTCGTATCTTGTGATGAATGTCAAAGAATAGGTAACATCAGTAGACGTCAAGAAATGCCTATGGATTATTATCTTGTTATTGAACCGTTTGATGTTTGGGGCTTTGATTATATGGGACCTTTTCCTACCTCCAATGGTTATACACATATTTTAGTTGTTGTTGATTATGTTACTAAGTGGGTAGAAGCTATTCCAACTAGTAGTGCTGATCATAACACTTCTATTAAAATGGTTAAAGAAGTTATTTTACCGAGGTTTGGAGTCCCTAGATATCTTATGACTGATGGTGGTTCACACTTTATTCATGGTGCTTTCCGTAAGATGCTTGCTAAGTATGATGGCAATCATAGAATTGCATCTCCTTATCACCCGCAGTCTAGTGGTCAAGTAGAGTTGAGCAATAGAGAGCTCAAATTAATTTTGCAAAAGACTGTGAATAGATCTACAAAGAATTGGTCCAAGAAACTTGATGATGCATTATGGGCCTATAGAACTGCATACAAAAATCCTATGGGTATGTCTCCATATAAGATGGTTTATGGAAAAGCATGTCATTTACCTCTCGAACTTGAACATAAAGCATATTGGGCTATTAAAGAGCTTAATTATGACTTCAAACTTGCCGGTGAGAAAAGGTTATTTGATATTAACTCACTTGATGAATGGAGAACCCAAGCATATGAGAATGCTAATCTTTTCAAAGAAAAAGTCAAATGCTGGCATGATAAGAGGATACAAAAGCGTGAGTTTAACGTAGGAGATTATGTGTTGTTGTTCAACTCTCGTTTAAGATTTTTTGCAGGAAAACTTCTCTCAAAATGGGAAGGTCCATACATTATCGGGGAGGTCTATCGTTCTAGTGCTATAAAAATCAACAACTTTGAAGGCACAAATCCGAGGGTGGTAAACGGTCAAAGAATCAAACATTATATTTCAGGTAATCCTATCAATGTTGAAACTAATATTATTGAAACCATAACCCCTGAGGAATACATAAGAGACACTTTCCAGAACGTTCCAGACTTCGAAAAGGCATAGGTACGTGGTACGGTAAGTAAACCGACTCCAGAACAACTCTAATGGCAATTTTCATCAGTTTTGGATTATTTAAGGATTTTAGGAAGAAAGAAGTAGTCCGAAAGGGACACGAGGCTCCCACGAGAGAGGAGGGCGCCCCCCCTGTAGGGCGCGCCCCCCTGTCTTGTGGGCACCTCGTGTGCCTCTCGGACTTCGTTTTCTTGTATGTTACATATTTTGGTTGGTAAAAATTCATTATATATACTCCCGAAGGTTTTGACCACCGTATCACACAAATTTTCTCTATTTTCGTTTCGAGCTGTTCCTGCTGCAGAATTGAACAAGATGTCGTCCCAAGATTCGGAGGGAGAAAGCTACATAGCTGATTATATTGCAAATCCAAAAGTATATGGGGATGTGGAACGCTATGGCTGGACCACACAGGAAGAAGAAGACTATGATCCAAAGATGAAGGAGGAGACAAGCTCTGATGAAGAGGACGATCCACTGCCTCAACCTGGTGACATGCATGTGGAGTTCAAGAAATCAAGTCTCCCTAAGGTCCAATCTATCCCACCACGTTTTTTGCAGGACAACAAGGCAACACTATGCAAAAAGATAATGAAGCTTGAGCTCGAGAACGAGGATCTGAGGGAGGACAATTTTAGCCTCAGACGCAAGTTAGAGAAGAAAAGTGCATCAACACTTCCTACTTCGTCACCTCCGAAGAAATAATCACATGGGTATGGTGTTGGGGAACGTAGCAGAAATTCAAAATTTTCCTACGTGTCACCAAGATCTCTATGGAGAAACCAGCAACGAGGGGAAGGAGAGTGCATCTACATACCCTTGTAGATCGCTAAGCGGAAGCGTTCAAGAGAACGGGGTTGAAGGAGTCGTACTCGTCGTGATTCAAATCACCAGAGATCCTAGTGCCGAACGGACGGCACCTCCGCGTTCAACACACGTACAGCCCGGTGACGTCTCCCACGCCTTGATCCAGCAAGGAGAGAGGGATAGGTTGAGGAAGACTCCATCCAGCAACAGCACAACGGCGTGGTGGTGGTGGAGGAGCGTGGCAATCCTGCAGGGCTTCGCCGAGCACCTACGGGAGAGGAGGAGGTGTCACAGGAGGGAGGGAGGCGCCAGGCCTTCAGGTGCGGCTGTCCTCCCTCCCCTCCACTATATATAGGGGCAAGGGAGAGGGGAGAGGCGCAGCCTTGGCCCTTCCTCCAAGGAAGAGGTGCGGCCAAGAGGGGGGGAGGAGTCCATCCTCCCCAAGGCACCTCGGAGGTGCCTTCCCCCTTTAGGACTCTCCCCCTTTTCTTATATCTTGGCGCATGGGCCTCTTGGAGCTGGTGCCCTTGGCCCATATAGGCCAAGGCGCACCCCCACAGCCCATGTGGCCCCCCGGGGCAGGTGGACCCCCCGGTGGACCCCCGGACCCCTTTCGGCACTCCCGGTACAATACCGATAAAGTGCGAAACTTGTCCGGCGACCAAAACAGGACTTCCCATATATAAATCTTTACCTCCGGACCATTCCGGAACTCCTCGTGACGTCCGGGATCTCATCCGAGACTCCGAACAACATTCGGTAACCACATACAAACTTCCTTTATAACCCTAGCGTCATCGAACCTTAAGTGTGTAGACCCTACGGGTTCGGGAACCATGCAGACATGACCGAGACGTTCTCCGGTCAATAACCAACAGCGGGATCTGGATACCCATGTTGGCTCCCACATGTTCCACGATGATCTCATCGGATGAAACACGATGTCAAGGACTCAATCGATCCCGTATACAATTCCCTTTGTTTAGCGGTATTGTACTTGCCCGAGATTCGATCGTCGGTATACCGATACCTTGTTCAATCTCGTTACCGGCAAGTCTCTTTACTCGTTCCGTAACACATCATCCCGTGATCAACCCCTTGGTCACATTGTGCACATTATGATGATGTCCTACCGAGTGGGCCCAGAGATACCTCTCCGTTTACACGGAGTGACAAATCCCAGTCTCGATTCGTGCCAACCCAACAGACACTTTCGGAGATACCTGTAGTGCACCTTTATAGTCACCCAGTTACGTTGTGACGTTTGGTACACCCAAAGCATTCCTACGGTATCCGGGAGTTGCACAATCTCATGGTCTAAGGAAATGATACTTGACATTAGAAAAGCTTTAGCATACGAACTACGATCTTTGTGCTAGGCTTAGGATTGGGTCTTGTCCATCCCATCATTCTTCTAATGATGTGATCCCGTTATCAATGACATCCAATGTCCATGGTTAGGAAACCGTAACCATCTATTGATCAACGAGCTAGTCAACTAGAGGCTTACTAGGGACATGGTGTTGTCTATGTACCCACACATGTATCTGAGTTTCCTATCAATACAATTATAGCATGGATAATAAACGATTATCATGAACAAGGAAATATAATAATAACTAATTTATTATTGCCTCTAGGGCATATTTCCAACAGTCTCCCACTTGCACTAGAGTCAATAATCTAGTTCACATCGCCATGTGATTAACACTCACAGGTCACATCGCCATGTGACCAACATCCAAAGAGTTTACTAGTGTCATTAAACTAGTTCACATCTTCATGTGATTTAGACTCAATGAGTTCTGGGGTTTGATCATGTTTTGCTTGAGAGAGGTTTTAGTCAACGGGTCTGAAACATTCAGATCCGTATGTACTTCGCAATTCTCTATGTCATATTGTAAATGCTGCTTCCACGCTCCACTTGGAGCTATTCCAAATGGTTGTTCCACTATACGTATCCGGTTTGCTACTCAGAGTCACTCGGATAAGTGTTAAAGCTTGCATCGATGTAACCCTTTATGTCGAACTCTTTATCACCTCCATAATCGAGAAACATATCCTTATTCCTCTAAGGATAACTTTGACCGCTATCTAGTGATCCACTCCTTGATCACCTTTGTACCCTCTTGCCAGACAAGCGGCAAGGCACACATCAGGTGCGGTACTTAGCATGGCATACTGCAGAGCCTACGTCTAAAGCATAGGGGACGACCTTCGTCTTTTCTCTCTCTTTTCTGCCGTGGTCGAGCTTTAAGTCTTAACTTCATACCTTACATCTCAGGCAAGAACTCCTTCTTTGACTGATCCATCTTGAACACCTTCAAGATCATGTCAAGGTATATGCTCATTTGAAAGTACCATTAAGCGTTTTTGATCTATCCTCATAGATCTTGATGCTCAATGTTTAAGTAGCTTAATCCAGGTTTTCACTTGAAAAACACTTTTCAAATAACCCTATATGCTTTACAGAAAATTCTACATCATTTCTGATCAACAATATGTCAACAACATATACTCATCAGAAATTCTATAGTGCTCCCACTCACCTTTTTGGAAACACAAGTTTCTCATAAACTTTGTATAAACTTAAAATCTTTGATCATCTTATCAAAGTGCATATTCCAACTCCGAGATGCTTACTCCAGTCCATGGAAGGATCGCTGGAGCCAGCATACCTTTTAGCATCTTTAGGATCGACAAAAACTTTCTGATTGTATCACATACAACCTTTCCTTACGAAAACTGGTAAGGAAATTCTTTTTGACATCCATCTGCCAGATTTCATAAATGCAGCTAATGCTAACATGATTCCAACGGACTTAAGCATCGCTACGGATGAGAAAATCTCATCATAGTCAACTCCTTGAACTTGTGAAAAAACTCTTCGCCACAAGTCGAGCTTCAGAGACGGTGACATTATCGTCCACGTCCGTCTTCTTCTTAAAGATCCATTTATCTCAATGGCTTGCCGATCATTGGGCAAGTCCACCAAAGTCCATGCTTTGTTCTGATACATGGATCATATCTCGGATTTCATGGCTTCTAACCATTTGTCGGAATTTGGGCCCACCATTGCTTCTCCATAGCTCGTAGGTTCATTGTTGTCTAGCAACATGACCTTCAAGACAGGATCACCGTACCTCTCCGAAGCAGTACGCGTTCTTGTCGTCCTACGAGGTTCGGTATTTACTTGATCCGAAGCTTCATGATCAATATCATAAGCTTCCACTTCAATTGGTGTAGGTGCCACGGGAACAACTTCCTGTGCCCTGCTACACACTGGTTGAAGTGATGGTTCAGTAACCTCATCAAGTCTCCACTATCCTCCCACTCAATTCTCGAGACAAACCTTTCCTCGAGAAAGGACCCGATTCAAGAAACAATCCTTATTGCTTTTGGATCTGAATTAGGAGGTATACCCAACTGTTTTGGGTGTCCTATGAAGATGCATTTTATCCGCTTTGGGTTCGAGCTTATCAACCTGAAACTTTTTCACATAAGCGTCGCAGCCCCAAACCTTTAAGAAACGACAACTTAGGTTTCTCCAAACCACAGTTCAAATGGTGTCGTCTCAACGGAATTACGTGGTGCCCTATTAAAGTGAGTGCAGTTGTCTCTAATGCCTAACCCATGAACAATAGTGGTAATTCGATAAGAGACATCACGGTACGCACTATATCCAATAGGGTGCAACTATGATGTTCGGACACACCATTACACTATGGTGTTCCAGGCGGTATTAATTGTGAAACAATTTCCACAATGTCTTAATTGCGTGCCAAAACTCGTAACTCAGATAATCATCTCTATGATCATATCATAGACATTTTATCCTCTTGTCACGATGATCTTCAACTTCATTCTGAAATTACTTGAACCATTCAATAATTCAGACTTCTGTTTCATCAAGTAAATATTCTTAGTATCTACTTAAATCATTTGTGAAGTAAGAACACAACGATATTCACTGCATGCCTCAGCACTCATTGGACTGCACATATCAAAATGTGTTGCTTCCAACAAGTTGCTATCTTGTTCCATTTTACTGAAAACGAGGCTTTCAGTCATCTTGCCCATGTGGTATAATTTGCTTATCTCAAGTGATCCAAAATCAAGTGAGTCCAAATGATCCATCTGCATGGAGTTTCTTCATGCGTATACACCAATAGACATGGTTCGCATGTCTCAAACTTTTCAAAAACGAGTGAGTCCAAAGATCCATCAACATGGAGCTTCTTCATGCGTTTTATACCAATATGACTTACATGGCAGTGCCACAAGTAAGTGGTACTATCATTACTATCTTATATCTTTTAGCATGAAAATGTGTATCACTACGATCGAGATTCAATAAACCATTCCTTTAGGTGCAAGACCATTGAAGGTGTTATTCAAATAAATAGAGTAACCATTATTCTCCTTAAATGAATAACCGTATTGTGATAGACATAATCCAATCATGTCTATGCTCAACGCAAACACCAAAAGACAATTATTCAGGTTTAATACTAATCTTGATGGTAGAGGGAGCGTGTGATGTTTGATCACATCAAACTTGGAAACACTTCCAACACATATCGTCAGCTCACCTTTAGCTAGTCTCCATTTATTCCGTAGCTCTTTTATTTCGAGTTACTAACACTTAGCAACCGAACCGGTATCTTAATACCCTGGTGCTACTAGGAGTACTAGTAAAGTACACATTAACTTAATGTATATCCAATATACTTCTATCGACCTTGCCAGCCTTCTCATCTACCAAGTATCTAGGGTAATTCTGCTCCAGTGACTATTCCCCTTATCACAGAAGCACTTAGTCTCGGGTTTTGGGTTCAACCTTGGGTTTCTTCACTGGAGTAGCAGCTGATTTGCCGTTTCATGGAGTGTCCCTTCTTGCCCTTGCCCTTCTTGAAACTAGTGGTTTCACCAACCATCAACAATTCATGCTCCTTCTTGATTTCTACTTTCGCGGTGTTGAACATCGCGAATACCTCAAGGATCATCATATCTATCCCTGATATGTTATAGTTCATCACGAAGCTCTAGCAGCTTGGTGGCAATGACTTTGGAGAAACATCACTATCTCATCTGGAAGATCAACTCCCACTCGATTAAAGTGATTGTTGTACTCAGACAATCTGAGCACAAGCTCAACGATTGAGCTTTTCTCCTTTAGTTCGCAGGCTAAGAAAATCGTCAGAGGTCTTACACCTCTTGACGTGGGCACGAGCCTGAAATCCCAATTTCAGCCCTCGAAACATCTCATATGTTCCGCGACGTTTCGAAAAACGTCTTTGGTGCCTCAACTCTAAACCGTTTAACTGAACTATCACGTAGTTATCAAAACGTGTATGTCTGATGTTCGCAACATCCACAAACAACGTTTGGGGTTCAGCACACTGAGCGGTGCATTAAGGACATCAGCTTTCTACTAATAGCATAATCGCTACTGTCAACTTTCAACTATATTTTCTCTAGGAACATATCTAAACAGTGGAACTAAAGCGCGAGCGTACGACATAATTTGCAAAGATCTTTTGACTATGTTCAGGATAATCAAGTTCATCTTATGAACTCCCACTCAGATAGACATCCCTCTAGTCATCTAAGTGATTACATGATCCGAGTCAACTAGGCCGTGTCCGATCATCACGTGAGACGGACTAGTCATCATCGGTGAACATCTTCATGTTGATTGTATCTACTATACGACTCATGCTCGACCTTTCGGTCTCTGTGTTCCGAGGCCATGTCTGTACATGCTAGGATCGTCAAGTTAACCCTAAGTGTTTTGCATGTGTAAAACTGTCTTACACCCGTTGTATGTGAACGTAAGGATCTATCACACCCGATCATCACGTGGTGCTTCGAAACGACGAACTTTAGCAACGGTGCACAGTTAGGGGAGAACACTTCTTGAAATTGTTGTAAGGGATCATCTTATTTACTACTGTCGTTCTAAGTAAACAAGATGCATAAACATGATAAACATCACATGCAATCAAATAGAGTAGTGACATGATATGGCCAATATCATATAGCTCCTTTGATCTTCATCTTTGGGGCTCCATGATCATCTTGTCACCGGCATGACACCATGATCTCCATCATCATGATCTCCATCATCATGATCTCCATCATCGTGTCTTCATGAAGTTGTCACGCCAACGACTACTTCTACTTCTATGACTAACGCGTTTAGCAATAAAGTAAAGCAGTTTACATGGCGTTCTTCAATGACACGCAGGTCATACAATAAATAAAGACAACTCCTATGGCTCCTGCCGGTTGTCATTCTCATCGACATGCAAGTCGTGAATCCTATTACAAGAACATGATCAATCTCATACATCACATAACATTCATCACATTCTTCTTGGCCATATCACATCACATAGCATACCCTGCAAAAACAAGTTAGACGTCCTCTAATTGTTGTTTGCATGTTTTACGTGGCAGCTATGGGTTTCTAGCAAGAACGTTTCTTACCTACGCAAAACCACAACGTGATATGCCAATTGCTATTTACCCTTCATAAGGACCCTTTTCATCGAATCCGTTCCGACTAAAGTGGGAGAGACTGGCACCCGCTAGCCACCTTATGCACAAAGTGCATGTCAGTCGGTGGAACCTGTCTCACGTAAGTGTACGTGTAAGGTCGGTCCGGGCCGCTTCATCCCACAATACCGTCGAAACAAGATTGGACTAGTAACGGTAAGCATATTGAACAACATCAACGCCCACAACTACTTTGTGTTCTACTCGTGCAAAGAATCTACGCAATAGACCTAGCTCATGATGCCACTGTTGGGGAACGTAGCAGAAATTCAAAATTTTCCTACGTGTCACCAAGATCTATCTATGGAGAAACCAGCAACGAGGGGAAGGAGAGTGCATCTACATACCCTTGTAGATCGCTAAGTGGAAGCATTCAAGAGAACGGGGTTGAAGGAGTCGTACTCGTCGTGATTCAAATCACCGGAGATCCTAGTGCCGAACGGACGGCACCTCCGCGTTCAACACACGTACAGCCCGGTGACGTCTCCCACGCCTTGATCTAGAAAGGAGAGAGGGAGAGGTTGAGGAAGACTCCATCCAGCAGTAGCACAATGGCGTGGTGGTGGTGGAGGAGCGTGGCAATCCTGCAGGGCTTCGCTGAGCACCTGCGGGAGAGGAGGAGGTGTCACAGGAGGGAGGGAGGCGCCAGGCCTTCAGGTGCGGCTGTCCTCCCTCCCCTCCACTATATATAGGGGCAAGGGAGAGGGGGGAGGCGCAGCCTTGGCCCTTCCTCCAAGGAAGAGGTGCGGCCAAGAGGGGGGGAGGAGTCCATCCTCCCCAAGGCACCTCGGAGGTGCCCTTCCCCCTTTAGGACTCTCCCCCTTTTCTTATATCTTGGCGCATGGGCCTCTTGGGGCTGGTGCCCTTGGCCCATATAGGCCAAGGCGCACCCCGTACAGCCCATGTGCCCCCTCGGGGCAGGTGGACCCCCCCGGTGGACCCCCGGACCCCTTTCGGCACTCCCGGTACAATACCGATAAAGTGCGAAACTTTTCCGGCGACCAAAACAGGACTTCCCATATATAAATCTTTACCTCCGGACCATTCCGGAACTCCTTGTGACGTCCGGGATCTCATCCGAGACTCCGAACAACATTCGGTAACCACATACAAACTTCCTTTATAACCCTAGCGTCATCGAACCTTAAGTGTGTAGACCCTACGGGTTCGGGAACCATGCAGACATGACCGAGACGTTCTCCGGTCAATAACCAACAGCGGGATCTGGATACCCATGTTGGCTCCCACATGTTCCACGATGATCTCATCGGATGAAACATGATGTCAAGGACTCAATCGATCCCATATACAATTCCCTTTGTCTAGCGGTATTGTACTTGCCCGAGATTCGATCGTCGGTATACCGATACCTTGTTCAATCTCGTTACCGGCAAGTCTCTTTACTCGTTCCCGTGATCAACCCCTTGGTCACATTGTGCACATTATGATGATGTCCTACCGAGTGGGCCCAGAGATACCTCTCCATTTACACGGAGTGACAAATCCCAGTCTCGATTCGTGCCAACCCAACAGACACTTTCGGAGATACCTGTAGTGCACCTTTATAGTCACCCAGTTACGTTTTGACGTTTGGTACACCCAAAGCATTCCTACGGTATCCGGGAGTTGCACAATCTCATGGTCTAAGGAAATGATACTTGACATTAGAAAAGCTTTAGCATACGAACTACGATCTTTGTGCTAGGCTTAGGATTGGGTCTTGTCCATCACATCATTCTTCTAATGATGTGATCCCGTTATCAATGACATCCAATGTCCATGGTTAGGAAACCGTAACCATCTATTGATCAACGAGCTAGTCAACTAGAGGCTTACTAGGGACATGGTGTTGTCTATGTACCCACACATGTATCTGAGTTTCCTATCAATACAATTATAGCATGGATAATAAACGATTATCATGAACAAGGAAATATAATAATAACTAATTTATTATTGCCTCTAGGGCATATTTCCAACATATGGGCACTCCCCTTGGCAACTGCCAAGCTTGGGGGAGGTGCCCCGGTATCGTTTCACCGTCACACTCCTATCTTTACCGCTTTATTTAGTTCGATCCTTTTAGTAGTATCTTGTTCCATTAGTTCGAAGTTTTGATATCAAGTAGTTTTGAGTTTTTCGTTGTGATCTCTTTTTGTAAGCGAGTCCGTGTGCTATCTGTAATAAAGATTAGTGTTGAGTCAAGGCCTTTGCTATGTTGCTATGATCTTGAGAAAGTAGAAAGAACAAAAGAGTTCATATTGATCTTATGGATAGTGATAACTTCACACTTAGAAAGTATGAGGCATAAAAATTGTTGATAGTTGATGAACGTAGCCTTGGTCGTCATTGCAATTAATAGGAAGTGATAAGGAAAGAGGGGTTCACATATAGATATATTATCTTGGGCATCTTTTATGATTGTGAAGCACTCATTAAGTATGACATGCTAAAAGAGTTGACGTTGGACAAGGAAGACAACGTAATGGTTTATGTTTTCCGACATCTCAGTTAAAGTATATTGCCAGTGACCTTCTAAAACATGTTGAGCTTGCCTTTCCCCCTCATGCTAGCCAAAACTCCTTGCACCAAGTAGAGATACTACTTGTGCTTCCAAATATCTTTAAACCCAGTTTTGTCATGAGAGTCCACCATACCTACCTATGGATTGAGTAAGATCCTTCAAGTAAGTTGTCATCAGTGCAAGCAATAAAAATTGCTCTCTAAATATGCATGACTTATTAGTGCAGAGAAAATAAGCTTTGTAAGAACTTGTTGTGGAAGTAATAAAAGCGACGAATTGCATAATAAAGGTCCACATACAAGGGGCAATATAAAGTGACGTTCTTTTGCACTAAGATTTTGTGTATCCAACCCTGAAAGCGCATGACAACCTCTGCTTCCCTCTGCGAATAGCCTATCTTTTACTTTATGCTTTACTTTAATACTTGAGTCAAGGTGATCCTCACCTTTCCCTTTTTCATTTTATCCTTTGGCAAGCTCTTCGTGTTTTAAAGATCATGATATATATATCCGATTGGATGTAAGTTGGCATAGGCTATTAGTGTTGACATCACCTAAAGGTGAATACGTTGGGAGGCAACACAATAAGCCCCTATCTTTCTCAGTGTCCGGTTGAAACTCTATAACCACAAGTATTGCATGAGTGTTAACAATTATGGGAGACTACGAGATAGTTGAGTATGTGAGCTTGTTGAGGAGCTCTATTATTGACTCTTTATGATGTTACGATAAATTGCAATTGCTTCAATGACTGAGATTATAATTTGTTAGCTCCCAATGAAGTTTTTGAACCATACTTGACTTTGTGAATTGCTTATTACTTGAACATAGGAAATCATATGACAAAATCCTTATATGTTGCTGTTATTAGAATGATCATGATGCCCTCATGTCCGTATTTTTATTTTTTATCGACACCTCTATCTCTAAACATGTGGACATATTTTTCGATTTCGGTTTCCGCTTGAGGACAAGCGAGGTCTAAGCTTGGGGGAGTTGATATGTCCATTTTGCATCATGCTTTTATATCAATATTTATTGCATTATGGGATGTTATTACGCATTATATATATCAATACTTATGGCTATTCTCTCTTATTTTACAAGGTTTACCATGAAGAGGGGGAATGCCGGCAGCTGGAATTCTGGCTGAAAAAGGAGCAAACGTTGGAAACCTATTTTGTACAACTCCAAAAGACCTCAGACTCCACGAAACAAATTTTTAGAATTATTAAGGAATTATGAGCAAAAGAAATAGGCCAGGGGGCCCACACCCTGTCCAGGAGACAGGAGGGCGCCCCCCTAGGGGCGCGCCCCTATCTCCTGGGCCCCCTGGTGGGCCTCCGGCGTCCATCTTCTGCTATATGAAGGGTTTTGTCCTGAAAAAATTCATGGGCAAGCTTATGAGACGAAACTCCGCCGCCACGAGGCGGAACCTTGGCGGAATCAATCTAGGGCTCTGGCGGAGCTGTTCTACCGGGGACACTTCCCTCCGGGAGGGGGAAATCATCTCCAACGTCATCATCAACGGTCCTCTCATCGGGAGGGGGTCAATCTCCATCAACGTCTTCACCAGCACCAACTCATCTCAAACCCTAGTTCATCTCTTGTATCCAATCTTGTATCCAAAACCACAAATTGGTACCTGTGGGTTGCTAGTAGTGTTGATTACTCCTTGTAGTTGATACTTATTGGTTTACTTGGTGGAAGATCATATGTTCAGATCCTTAATGCATATTATTAAACCTCTGATTATGAACATGAATATGCTTTGTGAGTAGTTACGTTTGTTCCTGAGGACATGGGTGAAGTCTTGCTATTAGTAGTCATGTGAATTTGGTATTCGTTCGATATTTTGATGAGATGTATGTTGTCTCTCCTCTAGTGGTGTTATGTGAACGTCGACTACATGACACTTCACCGTTATTTGGGCCTAGAGGAAGGCATAGGGAAGTAATAAGTAGATGATGGGTTGCTAGAGTGACAGAAGTTTAAACCCTAGTTTATGAGTTGCTTCGTTAGGGGTTGATATGGACCCATATGTTTAATGTTGTGGTTAGGTTTACCTTAATACTCCTTTTTGTAGTTGTGGACGCTTGCAATAGGGGTTAATCATAAGTGGGATGCTTGTCCAAGTTAGGGCAGTACCCAAGTGCCGGTCCACCCACATATCAAATTATCAAAGTACCGAACGCGAATCATATGAGCGTGATGAAAACTAGCTTGACGATAATTCCCAATGTGTCCTCGGGAGCTCCTTCCTCATTATTAGAATTTGTCCAGGCTTATCCTTTGCTACATAAAGGATTGGGCCACCTTGCTGCACTTTATTTACTTTATTTACTTTTGCTCGTTACTATTTATCTTATCACAAAACTATCTATCACCTATTATTTCAGTGTTTGCAGAGAAAACCTTACTGAAAACTGCTTATCATTTCCTTCTGCTCCTCGTTGGGTTCGACACTCTTACTTATCGAAAGAACTACGATAGATCCCCTACACTTGTGGGTCATCACTGGTGAAGATGTTGATGGAGATTGACCCCCTCCCGATGAGAGGATCGTTGGTGATGACGTTGATGATGATTTCCCCCTCCCGGAGGGAAGTTTCCCCGGCAGAACAGCTCCGCCAGAGCCCTAGATTGATTTCGCCAAGGTTCCGCCTCGTGGCGGCGGAGTTTCGTCCCGTAAGCTTGCCCACGATTTTTTCCAGGGAAAGGGTGATGATATAGTAGAAGATGGACGCCGGAGGCCCACCAGGGGGCCCAGGAGATAGGGGGTCGCGCCCTACAGGGGGGGCGCCCCCTGTCTCCTGGACAGGGTGTGGGCCCCCTGGCCTATTTCTTTCACTCATAAATTCTTAATAAATCCAAAATGTTGTTTCATGGAGTTTCAGGACTTTTGGAGTTGTGCAGAATAGGTTTCCAACGTTTGCTCCTTTTCCAGCCAGAATTCCAGCTGCCGGCATTCCCCCTCTTCATGGTAAACCTTGTAAATAAGAGAGAATATCCATAAGTATTGAGATATAATGTGTAATAACAGCCCATAATGCAATAAATATTGATATAAAAGCATGATATAAAATGGACGCATCAGCTATATGCCAAAATTATCCGAGATAGTATCCATACATATAATTCAAGTTTAGGATATCGTTTCACTTATCGATATCCTAAGATCCGGAAAATGTGATAGCAACAACACTTGAGTCAGTCTTAGAGGCGAGACTAAAAACCTTTTTTTATTTGTTTATCATTTTCACACGTGCACATGATTTTTCCCGTGAATCACATATTGCAGGATCATAAGAGTTATAACATTAAATATAAACACTTAATTATGAATATGGAAATATAATAATACAATATTATTGACTCTGGGCATATTTCCAACACCGTACTCCAGTGCCACATTCGAAGGAGGATGAAGCCGAGGAGAAGCCGGCGAGTCCTACAGGAAGGTCATCGAGCTCGCTTGGTGGCCTGGCTTGGCACTGGTGTTAGCTGAATCGAACGCGGAAAGGCCGCCCCGCCACTGCCCCGAGCCAGAGCAAGAGCAGGAGCGGTGCCCACCACCGCCAGTGGTGGGGCACTCGTGGTCGCGGACATCCACGTTGGCCTGCACACGCCGAAGTGGGTGTCGTGCATGCTCGTGTGGGTGGGCACGGGCAAGGAGCAGGAGGAGCCGTGGCCACCAGAGCAACACTAGCAGCCGAAGCCCGTTGCGTCACCACACGCGCCACCGCCACAGTCGGCGACAGTACCGTGGCCGTTTCCATGACCGGCTCCGGTCTTCATCGGCCTCACCAACGAGGACAACAAACGACAGCGGCGACGACTACTAGTCTAGGTTTTATTATGTTTTCCAAATTAATGTAACAAATGAATTTTTAGCGGTAATATATATATATTTTTAATTTGCAAAATGTTCAAAATATGAAATGTGTCCCAGTGCGTTGGGCACACCTATGAGCTGCCACACAAGGATAGACTTTGGTGTCCGCATGGCCGACCCAAAAGGCAAAAAAAGATAGGTCGACCTAGGTGGGCGGACGGCCACAACCTCGTTTTGTTTTGGTTTTTTTATGATTTTGCTTTCTTTCTTTACTTTTGTTTATATTTCCAAAATAAATAAATAAATTTGTTACAAAAATAATTTATTTAAAACAGTTGAAAAAATTATATTAACCAAGCATTTTAAAAATGTTAAATGCATATAGAAAAAATGTTTCTCATGTATACAAAATGTATACAGAAAAAAAATGTGTATGATGATCATGTATTTTAAAATTATTAATCCAAGCATTTTAAAAAATATTAATCTTTTTTTTGAAAAATGCAAATCAATCATTTGCAAAATGTTAAATGTGTATAAAAATGTTGACCATGTATTCAATAAACTCAATCAAGCATTTGAAAAAAATGTAAAAAGTGTATAGATAAAATTTTGACCATGTATGAAAAAATATTAAACTTGTATATGAAAATGTCAATCGTGCGTTTGAAAAAATATCGAATGTGTATAACTTTTTTGACCATGTATTGTTTTTAAAAAAAATTGAAAAATGTTAATCAAGGATTTAAAACAAATATTAAATTTTATAGAAAATGTGTTGATCAGGTATTCAAAAACGTTAATCTGGTATTAGAAAAATGTTAAATATGTATAGAAAAAATGTTCACCATCTATTCATTAAAGTTAATCTCGTATTTGAAAATTATTAAATATGTATAGAAAAATGCATTAGACTTATACTTAAAATGTGAATAGAAAAACAATGAAAATCCGAGTGAAAACAAAAGAAAACCAATGAATAACAATAAAACAAAACCAAAGAAAATGAAGAAAAAATAAAGAAAATAATAAAGTTAGTGAAAAATGAAAATACACAAAGAAAACCAAAGAGAAAATAAAGGAAAGAAAAGAAATAGTAAGAACAGAGAGAGAAACGAAGAAAAGGCGGTGAATAAACAAGAAAAACAAAAAGGAACCCAAAAACTTGTGGAAGACCGGCTCCTTTTCTTCAACTAGATCGCGACATACTAACTCAACGTGAACCGGACGATGACGCAGTGGCTAGCGGCAGTGCGCTGCAACTGAACGATTGTGCTCGCTTTAAGCGAGATATAGGACTGTTCTCTGGGTCGGGCCGGTTGAAGTTGCCCTGGACCCCGTGGCTCCTTCCAAACACAAGTTTCAGCCCTGGAGGCCTGGACCGGACCTCTCTCAGAAAAAAGAAGAAAAAGAGAGCCCTGGACCGGACCCAAGGGAAGGGAGCAATCTAGCGAACCGCGGCAGACTCCTCCCCGCAAACCCCCAGATCCCGACGAGACCACGCCACACCGCGGCGAAGCCCTAGCCTCCGGCCAGTGCCGCCGCAGCGATGGTGTACTTCGATTCATGGGACGAGTTCGTCGACCGGTCCGTGCAGCTCTTCCGCGCCGACCCCATCACCGTACGCCGGAACCCCATCTCTCTTTCCCCGATTCCCCCCTCGTCCACCCATGCCCGCATCTCGATCTAACCCGTTATCCGTTGCCCATGTGTCCAGACTCGCTATTGTATGAAGTACCGGCACTGCGACGGGAAGCTCGTGCTCAAGGTCACCGACGACCGCGAGGTACGGCGCCCAGGCTTCTTGTTTCGCCCAGATTTGGTGACTGCTTCCAAATCCATGACCAGGAAGTGTGTATTTTAGGCCCCGATGACGCGTCTCAACTAGGAATAGAGCCGATCGAGCGTTATTGTAATTCATGCATCGCGTGAGATGGTTCACCGTTGCTTATTGATTTGTGTGACGTAGCATATCTTGGTATAGTATCAGTGGCTCGATTAAATACTACGGTAGTTAGATATATCAGCATTAACAGAAAGCAAAACTGATCTCTGTTTTGAGCAGTTCTGATTTTACACCAATCGTGTACATTTATATTTCATCTGAAGTTTATTTTCAAGTCAAGAATGATAGTGAGATGCTAATTACAACCAAATGTCTGCTTGATATCATAAATCCAGGAGATTTTGTGATAAATGCCTAGCAGCCATTAGCATTAGTTCACAGTAGTTAGTAGTTACACTAGTGTGGGTGGGCATGTGGGCTTTTCCTTCCTAATTGAAGCAAATCATTGCTGTCCATGAAGAAAGTACTATTGTGCCCACTATTAAGTTTGTTTGTTCCTGGATGAATGTGAGCGAAGCCAGGAAAATAGATAGTGCAAACTGCAGAGTACATGTTTAGTTATATGGATTTAAGCAAGTGGCCTTCTGCTCACTTCATCTGAAAACCACTTAATTTTGTATACACTATCCCTGTCCTGACTTCATCTAGAAAACTGCTTAGTTTTGTATATATATCATCATATGTGGAGTTGGTATGTGATTAGCTCAACACTGAAGCACTATTTTGTTAAGCTCAAACTTAAATGTTTTTTACACTGTTTGGGAACCCGTAGGGGGTGCAGCCCAAACATACACTCGTAAAATACTGCAGCTTCTGGGCACACATGTCCCAAATCTGAGTCATAAGTTATATCTTAGTGTACTTAAGATATTCTGATATTTTTGTTAGTGCTAGATTTTCACGATGACTCGATAAAGCTTTTATATGCAAAACTACACTGTCCGCACATCATACTGCTGGTGTTATCTACTAGTTGCTTCAGTACTCTCCTAGTCAACATATTTGCTTTGGAATATGATGTAACCATATAGTTGTGCATCTGATTGCACCCAACGGTTCAGGAAATCATAAATATTGGTGTAATTTTTTCATGGTTCGACATTGCATTGCTGCAAATGATTGAATTTGCATAATATTTCAGTGAAGAAGCACTTCCAGATGAAATATTTGAATCTCCATAGTTATATAGGTGCGTAAATCACCCTACAGCTGTGCCTTTTAATTGACAACAATAGCACATTCAGCATAGAGGGTCCATTGTGCTAGGAAATGACGTAGATACCATTGGAAATCACCTTCTGTGCAGAACTTCGAAAATGTGCCATGGGGAAATTTTGGTTGACCTTATTTCCTAATCATCAATCAAACTATATTCATTCTTGTTTGATGAAACTGTAGCTGAATGTTTTTCTCTTGTTGTCATGGATCGTCTTAATTGACTTTTGTTGTAATCGTCTGCTGGTATTATGTTATATTCATAAAATCTATATATTTTTCCCTGTAAGTTCCATGATTTGTGTTGTTAAATGCAGTTCTTCTTTAACGGTCATCATGTCAATCATATTATATGCATGTATGTATCTGCCTTGAAAAATGTGATATGCAGCTCTGCACTTCTTTATCTATCCCTTCTATGTGATTTTAATGACAGGTGGATGTGAAATATGACATCCAAAACCTGGATTAAATATAAGCATGTCTGCATTTTGTAATCCAGATTCCTAGTCACTCGCTGATTGTGGCAGATTGGTTTTTAACTTTGCACTTGCCTATTACTTTTTCTAGATTTGAAAGCCATCACTGTAAAAATGCGATGAAAAATTACTGTCGAGTTATACTTGACTACAGTGTTACGCAGCAACATTATGTTGTACTCCCTCTGTCCGTTAATATAAGAATATTAAGGGACAGAGTAGTATATATTATGACTATAGAGTCTTGCAGTTGAATGAATCGGCTAGGATTTTGTATGTCACCGTGATCATTCTTGTGCGCTCACCGTAATTCTGACTGTCAAATGAAATGTGAAATAGTGGCTATATTTAAATGAACGTAAAGTCTGAAATATAATGTTTGTAATATAGTGTTGCTCTTGTTTATTTGTTCTTTTGTTAAGATTAGCACATCATCACCTATATTCGACCCAACCTGTAATTAGATAGCCACTTAATAGAATTGTGAACCAATTTCATTTTATGCTATACAAAGAAAACGTTAGAAAACTCAACTATTACCAATCTATTGGTTCGGTTGGCATTGTGGTGCTATAGGCTAGGTGCTAAATATGTGTGGTAGGTGACTAGCCTATAAATAAAACCAGTATGGAAACTTTTGTACCAATCTAGCAACAATAGCAATTGTCAAATGTAACGTGTACTTTTGACCCATCTTAGACTTAATCTTATTCTTTTCAGAAAGTCAAACAATATGTTTCCGTTTGTTTGTTCTCTTGACATACCCTTGTTAAAGTTCTGAAGTGAAAGCTATCAGTTCTATCATTAAATTTTATTTCTTTGCCAGTGGTTTTAGACTATCTTGCTTGGCCAGTGTTGGCACGAGCAGCTTGTTTCCACTTTTTTATTCTTTTCTGGCATTTGTGATGGGGTCAGCAATGTTGTGCTATGGTGCTAAATGACTGCATCATAATTTCATGGGTCTCTTGGCTACATTGTGGATCCCCGAAAATGGTTGTTGCTTCCTACTTGTTTTTTATAGTTATAAGAGCGATCATGTGCACTTTGTCTCGGTTAAGCTGATAAAAGTGGAGAATTGTATTGTGTGCTGTCCTTGATCAACGCCTGACTGTTCTAATATTAATGCGGAAACCACTTGTAGTTTAAACTTTGATTGAAGTAAAGCAATCCTGCTCTGCTGACTGTATGTGACTACTTTGCAGTGCCTGAAGTTTAAGACGGATCAAGCTCAGGACGCAAAGAAGATGGAGAAGCTTAACAACATCTTTTTCGCTCTCATGACTCGTGGACCTGATGGTATCTTCCATTGTTTCTCTTTGCTATCTATTGCGTCAAGCCCCCAAATGTTTTCACTAATTTGGATCCCCGACCTTTCCGTGGTGCAGCTGATATAAGCGAGGTTTCAGGGAAGGAACAGGCGGAGCAGCAGCAATCAAAGAAGGGACGGGGCAGGAGGCAGTAGTATCATGTTCTGGGTTTCTTTCAGAAAGATCACAACTGGGAGTGGTGGGTGGATATTTTGATCGACTCCTGTTAGCCATGTTACAACTGTGAGTGGTGGGTGGTCTAAGAGTGGTGAGTAGTTTTCTAAGACAATGTGCGCCATCGTTGGATCCTTTTTCCTGGCACAAAACCGCGAAGTACACTTACCCACACAATCATGGTTGATGAGACAAATCAAATCTTTGACCGTCTGCGTGTTTTGTTGATGAATCATGGTTGATAAGACAATCAAATCATTGCCCGCCTGCGTGCTTTGGTGATGATTTTTCATTTAGGAACATGGCAAAATGTTTTCTTGAATCCATGAACACTTATGCGTTGCACACTGTTGTGGGAGCACAAGGTACAACGCTGCGGACCTCGCAGTGACGGTGGGGTTGATTTTGATGATGCAGTGATAGCTGGTTTGTTCCTTGTTCCTTGGATTCATTCATCGCATCAGCGGCACGAGAACGTGCCCGTCGTGCGTTTCGCTGATTCCGCCTTGAATCTTATCTTGTTATTTCGTTGCCATGTTCTGTCTTAGCCACCACCACGTTAAGTTGATTCCCATGGTCTGTTGCCGCCTATTTGGAAAGAAAAGAATGCTGCAGGTAGTGCTCTTGAATTCAGATTACTAGAGGAATGATAGGAAAGGTTTGGCAGATCCATGGATGCATAGGGTGCTAGTAATATACTCCATTGAAATCGGCTCAACTTTTACGGTGCTAAAAAGGCATTTGGTGCACAGGCTTTTCTTTTATGGCCTCCGTGTGTGTTCTTCCTGACACCGCCGGTCAAACTATTGTTGCCCTGAAGGCCCGAAGGCTTTTTCAGAAGACGGAAGCTTTCTTTTCTTCCCGCCCAGTAGTGTCCTTGACAGCAAAGGTTAAAGAGCGTATCAAATTATGGCCATTCGATTGTCCGCTGGATCAGCATTGGATAAAGAAAGTGGCTTTGCTCCTTGGGTCAAATTTACACCAACACGTACAAAAAGGGTTGGCCTCGGGGCTCAGTTTTTCCGTCTCCGTGCTCAATGAACGCCATGCTCCCCGGCAAACGAAAGATTCGGAACGCAGCTGATGATAAAACCAAAACGTTTACTCTCGTGTCAAAAAAGGGCACCGATTGATCGATTCTCCCGTCCCCTTTTTACCTCCCCGTGCTCCCTCCGTTCCGTGCGTCTCTGCCCCATGCAGTGACTTTTCCGAGCGAAATCATGGCCGGACCAGAGGCTTTATCAGGCTTTTTCACCTCTAGTTTTTACCCCTTGCGGGCTTGCGGCCTGGATGAGAAGGGCTACACGCCGATGCATGTCGCCTCGGTCGGCCGCGATGGCGCATGCTAGAATCCGCCGGACCAGAACGTGCCCGTCGCCATCATCATCAGCCGTCCCCGTCCGGCGGGTTCTACGGCCGGCCGTACGCGGCGTCTTTAATTAAGATGGATAGATAGAAATGATCGTTCGTTTCTTACCGCCCGTACGCCCATCTCTCTCTCTCTACTAGGCCGGTGGTCTGCCGCTTCCCGCTGTCCTCGCCTCGCCTCCAGGCTTTAACGGCTCGCCTATCGATAACGGCCACAGTTACTGCCGCCTGCATCAAGTGGCCATGGCGGCTCCCTCCATACGTGACGAGCATAGAGTATGTGTTGGTATGGGCCGCCATCTCTCTGCTCGGTTTTACAATGTTGGTCGTTGGAAACAGAGATTTTGCAGGACAGGTTCTCGTAAAAGTTCAGAAAACAACGCCGTAGTATAGTTGTTTGGATAACCCACCCATGTGTATCTGACAAGCAGTGGTACACGGTAGTAGCAGCCGCAGCCCATATTTAGAAACAAGTACTGCACGTCTCCCACCATTTAACGCGGGGCATGGACGACTGCCGTTCCACTAACACATCTGGTTCATGGTTACGGCACGGCAAGCGTATCTCCCAGTACTGCACGCTCCTACAGCAGCAGCAGTTACCGACTTACCGGCGCACGGGTACATGGCAACCACCGCACCGCACGGGCAAGCAACCACGGGCCGGTGCCCGGATGTCGACGAGCGATGCTGCTGATCAGCTCAGCGCCGCATGGTAGGCAGTGGTTAAGCATCGATCGATCCACGCCGCCCACGATGGCCACCCGCTAATGTCGCTACGGCCATGCGCAGGTACGTGCTCCTGTATGGACCGATATCGTCCTCAAGTAACATGCCTACCCGCGACCCCTATCACTTTCGATCACCTCCGCCGATGGCACGTGAGCTCGCCGGCGCCGGGGGCCCTCCCCTCCCCCTCGTCCCGTCACATCCTGTTGATGCTGCCCCAGGCTCGGCTCCGGGCCAGTACTGCTTTCGGCTCTGCCCGTGCTACGCCCCGTCCATGCACCGGCCGGCGGCGTTTGGTTACTTGCTTCGCGGCACCGATGGCCTTCACGACGAGTACGACTGCACGGAAAGAAGGCATTGTTTTAATATTCATGATATCGAAGATGAAATACGGATGCAAGCAGAAGGCTCTATCAACTCGAGCAATCGAGGATGCACAAGTTAAATAAAACAAGAACAAAAGTAAATAAAACACGATGTAAGGCACACTGTAACCAACATCAACATCAACACTACTCCGACAACACATAGGTTGCAAGAAGGTTCTTCAAAAGCAACGCCCTTAGAAAGATAAGGACACACAAGTGCCACCATCGCCGGATTCAGTCAAAGACTAAATCTCGAGTTTTCATCCTAAGAGCACAATGAAGCAAAATTTCATGCAATGCCTTCAACAAGATAACGATGTTGAAACACCGCCATTGCTAGGTATGACCGACGAAGGCCACACCAAAGGTTTTCACCTTGAAACTCTCCTGGTGCTGAATTAGCACCACCAAAACGCAACGACAATCTGTTGTCACAACCGCTTGACCACCACCTTCATTTCACCACAGTTACCGACCAGACCACTCGAAAACGTAGATGCATCTATTGCACGAGGACCATGAAACATGACATCTCAATATGTCTTCAGCTGGAATGTTGGGGTTTCCAGCCATTACTCACACGCACAGTTGATCAAAGCGGCCAAAAGTTGTGCTCGTATGAGTTTTCTGACGGGCGACGACACGACTGCCAGGCACCGTCGAAACCCATGTTAAGGCCCCCTCCGGCAAACTCGTGCCATCCTAGTCATCAACTAATGACGAACTTGGGAAAATGAATCCCTTCAGCTGTCCAGCTGCACCCGTGGCCACACACAACCCTTATTTGCAGTATCCTGCCTTAAAATCGGGGCATAGTCGAACCGTGGGTGACTGCCGCTGTCGTGGATGACATCTTCGTCGTCTTCGATTCTTCAACCACCACACATGTCGCCACGACCATTGCTGCCAGATCCATAAGCGGACGTCTGTTTGTCCTCGCAGCCGTCGCATCCAAGCCACCACCAAAAAGATCCGGGCCAGCCACCCGATTCCAAGCTCTGTCAAACACAAGGCCAGGGGCGCACCCTGTACTAAGCCGGAGGTCCCCTCGACGGAGGATGACGAGAGCCCGCCATCGCCCTTCACTGGTATTTACCCGTCGACTTCCTCCGGCGGCAACATGGTGGAAGGAGGAGAGGAGATATGGGGGCGGGGGCTAACGTTTCGCCCTTGCCGCCCACTAGGAGCGGAGCGGACGACTTGGCTCTCTTCCGTGTCGTCCTTTTTCAGACATGACGATGCTCCCCGCATGTTCACGCCGTCCGTGAAGCAAAAAAAATTTAAACTAACTTGATTATTCAGGCAATGAAGATTAGTGCAATTTTTGCTTCATGGACATGCATGCCATCTGTTTGCATCGCTGAAGATGAACACTCCTTTTTATTGGTTTGAAACATGTGTTCGGCCAATAGTCCCTCGAACCATGATTTTTCTACACGAAAAATGGGGAAGCAGACAATGATCACACACGCACAACAAAAGGAAAAAAAAGAGTGCAACAAGCACAACATACATTATCTCAACATATAGCATTAGTCCATATCAAATTATGACATTGCATGCTCTAAAATACCTAGAGTGGTTGTTAAATTGTTTAGTATAACTGGACGCCGGTCGCCTTAATTAGGGGAGGGGGGATGCGGGAGTCGCCGGATGAATAATAGACTACTCATATCAGCAAGATGCACCTTCTTTTCGGGAGCCCATCCAAAAGAAACCTCAAAGTTAAGTGTGTCTCGCTTGGAGCAATTTGAGAAAGAGTGACTGATGAGGAAGTTGATTCCGGGTGCGCACGATAGGGTCAAAGCGTGCGTGAAAAACTAATGTTGATCTATGAGGGGAGTATAGATCCTAAATAGGTGCACTGTGGTGGGCGGCGATGAGGGAAGGGCGGAACGACAAGGCTGGTGGTTTGGCCGATGGTCCGTGGGTCGGTTGCGGCAGAAGATGAACATGAGGGCAAGAGGTTGAAGAAGACTATATGGTGGTTTGTTTTCCATCAGACAGCTGGAAACAAATCGACTGACCCAAATTATTTTCTTAGTCGACTTAGCCAGTTTATTAATTCTTATGCATACCAGCTTATCCAATCTGATCGAAATGACTGGCATATAAGAGCGTTTAGATCACTAAAGTAGTGATCTAAATGCGTAGTGATCACTAAAGTAGCTCTTATATTTCTTTACGGAGGGAGTAGTAACTAGTAAACAATAGTATGTCAATATTTCTACACTATCCGAAACAAAATGGTAAAGCTTAAGTCCTTGATCTGATAGGGAGTGTAGTTGGTAAGGCCGTCTCTACCATTGAGAATTTTCCTTTTTTTTTGCATATCTTTGAGAAATTTCCTATAATGTATTGAACCAACGCCAACAACTAATTATGGACCAAATAAATGTTTTCGTTATTGGTCCCTGTCCTTCCCGTATAAAACTTTGCTCATGTCTCTTCCCTCGCTCCATTTATATGCCAGACAAAAAAAATGTAGTTTGGTTGTTAGAACCGAACCAAAATGTTGGTTGGCCTTTTCCCTCCAAGGCTACAATGTATTTAATCAGTTGATATGAGCATTCAAATGGCCTTTTACAATATAGATGGCATCCATGATGACGACATTGGTGGGGGGACAACGTGGTAGGGTTGGGGCTCGACACAAGTCACACAACACCATAGGGGTACCATCTTTTGAATGCCTCGGAGTCGGGTTGGATCAAAAAATTCAAATTGGTAAATGGAGTTCAACTAGTAATGCTAAATGCAAACGATATAGAATTGGAGAACATTTTCAATTCAAGTGCTTGGATTGCAGTAGAATTGCACAACAAAGATAGTAGTAAAATCAATTCCAGAATTTTGTTTGGTTCATCATTTAGAAGCATTTGTGTTAGCGTACTTGTGTATTTGTATATGTAATAATATCCACATGAACTTGTAATTATATATATAGTTCGATTATCTTATCATTATTACAAAAATATATTTATATATGCATAATAATCATGTTTTGCATTCTTTTTGCACATGTTTGAAATATAATAACATCTCATAGACATGTAGTACTTATTTTACTACTTATGTAAAATTATTTTTATTTAAATTTAAATTGTAACGCAATACCATATTTTTTATGCTTACATACATCTGTATATGTATGGTAGCAGAGGTGGCATGGTCGTTTCCACTAAATTCAGACCCCTAATCCTATGTTTGAGCTACACATATTCTAGTTACCCACCAATGGATTTGGAATTGGGGCTCCAATTCCAATTCCGATTATTTGTGCAGCCAAACAGTTGAGTTTACTGTGTTTATCTCCAATTTATGAAATTATTTGCTCAGTTTTGCGATCCAAACATGGTGTTTGTGTATATGCAATGCAACATGTAGAGTGGTGGCAACAATAGCTAATTGTTTAGCTGAAGCTTCGAAGGGGACTGAACATCTCAACCTAATCCATTTAGCGATCATAGGCTTGTAGCTCTATGCATACCCAAAAAGATCATTTCTTTTCTTAGATACTTAGGGCTAAAGTAAGCGCATGAACCTCCAGTGGCCCAAAAATCTAATCACTTAGCTAATACTTCCTCTGTAAAGAAATATAAGAGTCAGTATTGAGATCACTATTTTAATGATTTAAACGCTCTTATATTTCTTTACAAAGGCAGTTCTATGTAGCATACTTCTACTAACTAGTCCAACCTCATAAAATTTACCGGGACGATCTAGAGCATCCCATCCCACCGTCTTCCCCGAGCGCACGCGTTATTATATAAAGACGTTTCATGCGAAATTATGTAACACTTGTAATGACTATTTTGGATCCTCTATTTTTTGTCCAACCAATATTTCTTCCAAATATCGGTTATGACAATGTTGGTCATGAAAATATTTTTATGCCCACTTGCATTGCTAAGTATAATGATGATTTATTGTGCATCTTTAGGTTTTTTGAAATGTGGAATTAGGTAGTTGCGTAAAAATTGCACTGGTACTTCATCTTTGATAGTAGGTTTAAAATTTGCTTTATTGTTTCTTTGTGTCCGAAATGTTGCAAGGTTGTGAACCAATGATTGCACGTGAATACATGTATTAGAGCATCTCCAACAGCCGCGCCAAACAAGCGCCGCGCCGCAAAATTGCCCATTTTAGCGCGCGCGCAACCGGTATAGTGGCTCCAGCGGGCGCGCAAAAACCGCGCGCGCGGCATATGTAGTTCAACGCGCGGGCCGAAACTCCATCGCGCGCCGCTTTTTTGCTACGTCCGCTCTCGCGCGCTCGCTCGCCCCCTCCAGCCGCGGCGCCGCCGCCGCCCGCGCCACCCGGCGACCATTCCGGCGCTTCCCCGGCCTATCTCCGCGCCGCGGCGGCTTCCTCCGCCCCCCTCTAGTCACCGCCGCCCCTCGCGCGCGTCCGTCCTTCGACGAACAGCGCCCGGGCGCTAGCTGCCGCTCGGCGCCTGCAAGGTATGTATTGCTCAAACTTCTTGAATTTGGTGCATGTTGATTGTAGTTTTAATAGCATAGTATTGAACATTGTAGATGAGTCAGTCGTATGATTATTCTGAAGAAGAATTTGATATGGAAGAGGAGGAGGATCTTGCAATGATCCTAGCTATGCACATCAACAAAAAACCGAAGCACGGTGGTTCGGTTATGGGTCGGCAGAAAATTTGGAGGATAGGATCGATGCCCATAACAGATTGATGAGGCACTATTTTGTGGAGAATCCCACATACCCAGAGTCGTACTTTCGTCGCCGGTTTAGGATGAGCACCGAGTTGTTCAGGCGCATTGCAGAGAAATTGGCTAGCCGTGACCGTTTTTTCAGCAAAAGGAGGAATGCCGCCGGAGAGCTCGGGCATAGCACCTTTCAGAAGGTGACAGCCGCTTTGCGTATGTTGGCATGCGGTATCCCGGCTGATCTAGTTGATGATCACTTGGCTATGGGTGAGAGCCAAGCCATCATATGTGTCAAGCGCTTCGCAGTCGGAATGTGCAAGTGTTTGGCCAGGAGTATTTGAGATCTCCCAATGCTGAAGATGTCGCAAGGCTATTGGAGATGAACAAAGTTCGCGGCTTCCCTGGTATGCTTGGCTCAATAGATTGCATGCATTGGAGTTGGAAGAATTGTCCAAAGGCATGGCATGGGCAATTCCACGGCCAAAAAAGGGTTCCACTATAATCCTTGAAGCGGTGGCCGATCAAGAGACTTGGATTTGACATGCATTCTTTGGAATGACTAGATCTTTGAATGACATCAATGTTGTCAACCGGTCACCACTGATGAATAAGATTGCAAATGGTGATTTGCCACCGGTGCAGTTTGTAGCAAAATGGACATACATACAACTACGACTATTATCTAGCAGATGACATCTATCCAAAGTGGCAAACCTTTGTGAAGCCGTTGAAAAAGCCGGAAGGTAGGAAAAATCTTGATTTCCACAATGCTCAGGAGGCGGCTAGAAAAGATGTGGATAGAGCTTTTGGGATTTTGCAAGCCCAATTTGCTATTGTGAGAGGACCGGCTAGATTTTGAGATCAAAAAATGCTTTGGTACATC
This sequence comes from Triticum dicoccoides, assembly GCF_002162155.2. Lineage (NCBI taxonomy): Eukaryota > Viridiplantae > Streptophyta > Magnoliopsida > Poales > Poaceae > Triticum > Triticum dicoccoides. The sequence continues at coordinate 138,696,697 of NC_041393.1, read as the reverse complement.
ATGCACGCTTGTGTGATCATGCATAACATGATCATCGAGAATGAGTGTGGCTAAGATGTAGACTAATATCAGTATGAGCTGTTGGGACATCCCGTGCAAGTGCGACGGAGGGCTGAAAGGGTCGCCCGTTTTGTTGCCTCCTACCATGCCATTCAACGTCCCGCAGCGCATGATGATCTTCAGAAAGATCTCATTGAGGAGTGGTGGGCATGGAATGGACGACAAAGAGCATCATGATTTATGCGTTCGACATTGTATTGTTGAACTATTTGTTGTGTTTATTGCACTATTTGTTGTTTTGAACGATAAACCGTTTGTTTGAGTTGTAATAATAACGAAATTGAACTATTTATTTTGATTTATTTTGGAATGCATATGTTGTTTGTGCGAGAGTCACGCGCGCTGCATTTTTGCGCGCTGCTGGAGCTGCGCGCGCTGCATTTTCGCGCGGTTGCTGAAGTCAGCGCTGCCCGCCGCGCCAAACCAGACGATGAACGCACGGCAAAGTAGTTTTAGCGTGCGGCGGGTTTGGCGCCGGTTGGAGATGCTCTTAGGATAGCCGTCGAGATTCCAAGAAAAGTTAGGCCAACTCCACCGCGCGATCCTATCCTGTCCGGCTCCGTCCGTTTGGGGTAAAAGGGACAAAAGAGGCGGCCCAGCGCACGGCCTCAAACGAACAATTGTTCGGATTCCGTCCGTTTTTGACCCATCCCCGGCCCAAACTTGCGCTCGGTTTGGGGTGAAACGAACGCGCGCGGACGGCCGCAATGCACGCCCT
>NC_041393.1:138683202-138695527 GCF_002162155.2 Triticum dicoccoides | reverse complement strand
CACTAGCAGTCCCTATGCTCCCAACGCTTCACCCTCTCTCCCTGCCCCGCCCCGCCTCCGGCGCCGCCGCTATTCTCCGGCCGCCTCCTCACCGCGCAGCCCCCCGCCGTCCATACAAAACCACGTCTCGACATGGCCGCCACCATGCCCGCGCTTTCGCCGTAGTTTTGGTCATCTATCGGGGGAGGTTTGGCCGTCGCCGTCCTTGCCGGTGGCGGAGGGGACACGAGTGCCGGCGACGTACCACGACGGCCGAGGCAGATCCCGACGAGAGCTCCAGAGCGGCCAGTAGCCGGCCGGCAACCACCCCTGCTGCGTCGAGGTGATCATCGCGGCCTCTTCGCCACCACGACCGCAAGGTGTTCGAGCTTTTGCCAACAAAGGTATGGACAGTGGAGACGAGTTTTTCTTCCATCATTTCCTTTGTTCATCGGATGATGAAGATCTTGTGGTGGCTGCACTGGTCCACTACTAGGGAAAAGGCTAGCATAAGTGCGGGTTTTAGATGTATCAGTAGCGCGGGGATAGGCGCTACTAATAAGGCGCTACAGCTAACAGATAACAGTAGCACGTGCTTACCAGCGCTACTGCTACGCAAGTGTAGCAGCAGCGCTGTTAGCGGAAGCTCACTACTGCTAGTAGCTCTAGCGCGCTTTACCTTGACGCGCTACTGCTATCGCGGCGCTGCTGCTAACTTTTATACACTCGCTACTGCTAATTTAAGTAGGTTTTTTTGTTTTTTTTTGCATATTTGTTTTGTATTTGAACATGATTTATAGAAGAATCTTTAGCACATAGAAATGTCATCATGATACACATACAAATGCCTGCGAGACCACAAATGTAATCATAGCATGTACATACAAATAGTCTCATCATAATCATCATCCAACACAAAGTGATATCTTGTCATCATCTCGAAAATAGCGATACATGCAAGTCTCGAATACTTGCAACTACAACAACGTCATCCATCTAAACAAAGGTATACGCAAGAAGTGCTATCACTATGAGTGAGAGCGGAACTATGCAGTACATGAGGTGGCGGTTACGAGTCCTCTCTCGCTAGCGTGAATCTCAAGTAACTAACTTCTCCTTCTTGTCTGCTTTTGAAGCCTTTATGGCTGGCGTCCGTGAACCCATTCACTTGCGCATGACACTCATGCCACTCGTTGTACACCCCCGGAACCTTCCCTTTGTACACGACATAGCAATTCCATCTCGCCATCAAGAAACTAGGTACCTGTTAGAGATGCATGTTCATGAAGAGGATGTACAATCATATATATGCAACACAATATACTAGAGCAACACCGAAAAAGAAAGGGTTAGCAACTAGATGCAACATACAGTACGCAAATTAATTAACTAGAGGTACGCAGGTCATCGTATGCAAACTAACAAAGTAGCGTTACGCAAGTTCGACATGGACCGTGGACATCACAAAGTTTCATCGCTACAAAAAGTATACAAGTTCAACCGACACATATCATCATCATCGGCATCATAAATCACTAGAAGTTCCATCCTTCCATATCATCGAGGACGAACCCTAGCTTCTTGAATGGCATGAGATCTAGACGTTGCATGCCTATGCGAGTTCGGACGTCAGCTCGCGATATAGGGCCGTGGTGGAACATCCCCTTCTCATCGACGACTTCTTTCATGATGATCGTTGCAATGTCGCTTTGGATGCGAAAGAAGTCATCTCTAAGTTTATAATCCGCTTCTCCATGAGATTCTAGCCACTTGTGGATACGATCATCATTTCTGCTGTTAATGCGAAGCTTTTGGTGATCCGTGTTGAACTGAATCATGAGATGGACGATGTAGAATCCATCCTTCTTGCTTGGTTTTGGGACATGGAGGCAGGATAAGTTAGTTTTATGCGCGAAACCCATCTTCTTGTTCCTTTGTTTCTTGATCTGCACGTGGCCACCTCTAAAGCTGAAGCCTTGGAGAGCATCATCTAGAATATTCATTATGTGGGTGTAGTCTTTTTTCTCGTAGTCTCTGGAAGGGTCAAAATACACGGCGTGGGAGACTTGCGGGTAAAGAACGATAAGGACGGCGCGCCCGTTGCTGCGGGGAAAAGACACCTCAAATTATTCCCCATATGAGAGAGAAGGAATGATTGAAATGTACGAAAGGGTTGTCCGATACTGACTTACTTTGGATGATAAGGCACGAGGACAATTTCCCGGTCCTTATTCTGTACCATGAAGTTTTGGAGGTACTCCCTAGCAGTTTCACGCTCAAAGTCATCGAGACTCAAGAAAGACTCGTGCATGTAGTACGGATCCGCCACACAGATTTGCGAGACTTCTTCACTCTTCATGACGGAGCTCATATGTAGCGCAAAAAGGCAGACGATAGTAAAATCAAGCCGCCTTGTTAGAAACATCTCAAAGATATGGTCAAACCGTAGGAAGAACACCTCCTCGGGCCGTGTGTCGACGTAGCACTTCCCCTCAGGCACACGAGCCACGTATGTCGGATATCCTGGATCCTTTGAGGCTAGTAGGCTTTTCTTAGTCAACAGCACATGGCCGTGCAGTCTCCTGAGATCCCCTGATAGTGCCTCCAGCGGTTTCGGCGGTAGCATCAGCTCGCCCGTGAGATGGAACATGACCGTACTTTTTGTTGGGGAACGTTGCAGAAAATTAAAAATTTTCCTACGGTTTCACCAAGATCTATCTATGAGTTCATCTAAGCAACGAGTCATGGGAGAGAGATTGCATCTACATACCACTTGTAGATCGCGTACGGAAGCGTTCAAGGGAACGGTGATGATGGAGTCGTACTCGTCATGATTCAGATCACCGATGACCAAGTGCTGAATGGACAGCACCTCCGCGTTCAACACACGTACGGTACGGACGACGTCTCCTCCTTCTTGATCCAGCAAGGGGAAAGGAGAGGTTGAGGAAGAAGGCTCCAGCAGCAGCACGACGGCGTGATGATGATGGAGAGGCAGCACTCCGACAGGGCTTCGCCAAGCACTCAATGGAGGAGGAGAGGTGTTGTGGAGGGGAGGGGCTGCGCCTTGGATCAGGTGTTCAGCCCTCCCCTCGCCCCTCTATTTGCAGGGGAAGGGGGAAGGGGCCGGCCCCCTCTAGATGAGATCTAGAGGGGGGCGGCGGCCAGGGAGGGGGGCTTGCCCCCCAAGCAAGGGGGGTGCGCCCCCACTAGGGTTCCCCCCCAACCCTAGGCGCATGGGCCCAAGGGGGGGGCGCCCAGCCCTCCAGGGGCTGGTTCCCTGCCCCACACGGCCCATGTGGCCCACCAAGAGGGGTGGCCCCTCCCGGTGGACCCCCGAAACCCTTCCGGTGGCCCCGGTACAATACCGATATGCCCCCGAAACTTTCTGGTGTCCTCATAACAACTTCCCATATATAAATCTTCACCTCCGGACCCTTCCGGAACTCCTCGTGACGTCCGGGATCTCATCCGGGACTCCGAACAACATTCGGTAATCACATACAAGTCTTCCTTATAACCCTAGCGTCACCGAACCTTAAGTGTGTAGACCCTACGGGTTCGGGAGACATGCAGACATGACCGAGATGGCTCTCCGGTCAATAACCAACAGCGGGATCTAGATACCCATGTTGGCTCCCACATGCTCCTCGATGATCTCATCGGATGAACCACGATGTCGAGGATTCAAACAACCCCGTATACTATTCCCTTTGTCAGTCGGTATGTTACTTGCCCGAGACTCGATCGTCGGTATCCCAATACCTCGTTTAGTCTCGTTACCGGCAAGTCACTTTACTCGTACCGTAATGCATGATCCCGTGACCAGACACTTGGTCACTTTGAGCTCATTATGATGATGCACTACCGAGTGGGCCCAGTGATACCTCTCCGTCATACGGAGTGACAAATCCCAGTCTCGATCCATGTCAACCCAACAGACACTTTCGGAGATACCTGTAGTGCACCTTTATAGTCACCCAGTTACGTTGTAACGTTTGGTACACCCAAAGCACTCCTACGGTATCCGGGAGTTACACGATCTCATGGTCTAAGGAAGAGATACTTGACATTGGAAAAGCTCTAGCAAAACGAACTACACGATCTTGTGCTATGCTTAGGATTGGGTCTTGTCCATCACATCATTCTCCTAATGATGTGATCCCGTTGTCAACGACATCTAATGTCCATAGTCAGGAAACCATGACTATCTGTTAACCAACGAGCTAGTCAACTAGAGGCTTACTAGGGACGTATTGAGGTCTATGTATTCACACGTGTATTACGATTTCCGGATAATACAATTATAGCATGAATAAAAGACAATTATCATGAACAAGGAAATATAATAATAATCCTTTTATTATTGCCTCTAGGGCATACTTCCAACAGTCTCCCACTTGCACTAGAGTCAATAATCTAGATACATTGTGATGAATCGAACACCCATAGAGTTCTGGTGTTGATCATGTTTTGCTCACGGAAGAGGTTTAGTCAACGGATCTGCAACATTCAGATCCGTATGTACTTTGCAAATATCTATGTCTCCATCTTGAACATTTTCACGGATGGAATTGAAACGACGCTTGATGTGCCTGGTCTTCTTGTGAAACCTGGGCTCCTTGGCAAGGGCAATAGCTCCAGTGTTGTCACAGAAAAGTTTGATCGGCCCCAACGCATTGGGTATGACTCCTAGGTCGGTGATGAACTCCTTCATCCATATTGCTTCATGCGCTGCCTCCGAGGCTGCCATGTACTCCGCTTCACATGTAGATCCCGCCACGACGCTCTGCTTGCAGCTGTACCAGCTTACTGCTCCACCATTCAACATATACACGTATCCGGTTTGTGACTTAGAGTCATCCAGATCTGTGTCGAAGCTAGCGTCGATGTAACCCTTTACGACGAGCTCTTCGTCACCTCCATAAACGAGAAACATGTCCTTTGTCCTTTTCAGGTACTTCAGGATATTCTTGACCGCTGTCCAGTGTTCCTTGCCGGGATTACTTTGGTACCTTCCTACCAAACTTACGGCAAGGTTTACATCAGGTCTGGTACACAGCATGGCATACATAATAGATCCTATGGCTGAGGCATAGGGGATGACACTCATCTCTTCTTTATCTTTTGCCGTGGTCGAGCACTGAGCCGAGCTCAATCTCACACCTTGTAGTACAGGCAAGAACCCTTTCTTGGACTGATCCATTTTGAACTTCTTCAAAATCTTATCAAGGTATGTGCTTTGTGAAAGACCTATGAGGCGTCTCGATCTATCCCTATATATCTTGATGCCTAATATATAAGCAGCTTCTCCAAGGTCCTTCATTGAAAAACACTTATTCAAGTAGGCCTTAATGCTGTCCAAGAATTCTATATCATTTCCTATCAAAAGTATGCCATCTAACATATAATATGAGAAATGCTACAGAGCTCCCACTCACTTTCTTCTAAACGCAGGCTTCTCCATAAGTCTGCATAAACCCAAACGCTTTGATCATCTCATCAAAGCGAATGTTCCAACTCCGAGATGCTTGCACCAGCCCATAAATGGATCGCTGGAGCTTGCATACTTTGTTAGCATTCTTAGGATTGACAAAACCTTCTGGCTGCATCATATACAGCTCTTCCTTAAGATAACCGTTAAGGAATGCCGTTTTGACGTCCAACTGCCATATCTCATAATCATAGTATGCGGCAATTGCTAACATGATTCGGACAGACTTAAGCTTCGCTACGGGAGAGAAAGTCTCATCGTAGTCAATTCCTTGAACTTGCCGATGACCCTTAGCGACAAGTCGAGCTTTATAGATGGTGACATTACCATCCGCGTCCGTCTTCTTCTTAAAGATCCATTTGTTTTCTATCGCTCGCCGATCATCGGGCAAGTCAGTCAAAGCCCATACTTTGTTTTCATACATGGATTCTATCTCGGATTGCATGGCTTCAAGCCATTTGTTGGAATCTGGGCCCGCCATCGCTTCTTCATAGTTCGAAGGTTCACCGTTGTCTAACAACATGATTTCCAGGACAGGGTTGCCATACCACTCTGGCGTGGAACATGTCCTTGTGGACCTACGAAGTTCAGTAGCAACTTGATCCGAAGTACCTTGATCATCATCATTAATTTCCTCTCGAGTCGGTGTAGGCACCACAGGAACATTTTCTTGAGCTGCACTACTTTCCGGTTCAAGAGGTAGTACTTCATCGAGTTCTACTTTCCTCCCACTTACTCCTTTCGAGAGAAACTCCTTTTCCATAAAGGATCCGTTCTTGGCAACAAAGATCTTGCCCTCGGATCTTAAGTAGAAGGTATACCCAATGGTTTCCTTAGGGTATCCTATGAAGACGCATTTTTCCGACTTGGGTTCGAGCTTTTCAGGTTGAAGTTTCTTGACATAAGCATCGCATCCCCAAACTTTTAGAAACGATAGCTTAGGTTTCTTCCCAAACCATAATTCATACGGTGTCGTCACAACGGATTTAGACGGTGCCCTATTTAAAGTGAATGTGGCTGTCTCTAGAGCGTATCCCCAAAATGATAGCGGTAAATCGGTAAGAGACATCATAGATCGCACCATATCCAATAGAGTGCGATTACGACGTTCGCACACACCGTTACGCTGAGGTGTTCCAGGCGGCGTGAGTTGTGAAACGATTCCACATTTTCTTAAGTGTGTACCAAATTCGTGACTTAAATATTCTCCTCCACGATCCGATCATAAGAATTTTATCTTTCGGTCACGTTGATTCTCTACTTCATTCTGAAATTCCTTGAACTTTTCAAAGGTCTCAGACTTGTGTTTCATCAAGTAGACATACCCATATCTACTCAAGTCATCAGTGAGAGTGAGAACATAACGATATCCTCCGCGAGCCTCAACGCTCATTGGACCGCACACATCGGTATGTATGATTTCCAATAAGTTGGTTGCTCGCTCCATTGTTCCAGAGAACGGAGTCTTGGTCATTTTACCCATGAGGCATGGTTCGCATGTGTCAAATGATTCATAATCGAGAGACTCCAAAAGTCCATCAGCATGGAGCTTCTTCATGCGCTTGACACCTATGTGACCAAGACGGCAGTGCCACAAGTATGTGGGACTATCGTTATCAACTTTACATCTTTTAGTATTCACACTATGAATATGTGTAACATTACGTTCGAGATTCATCAAGAATAAACCATTGACCATCGGGGCATGACCATAAAACATATCTCTCATATAAATAGAACAACCATTATTCTCAGATTTAAATGAGTAGCCATCTCGTATTAAACGAGATCCAGATACAATGTTCATGCTCAAACTTGGCACTAAATAACAATTATTGGGGTTTAAAACTAATCCCGTAGGTAAATGTAGAGGTAGCGTGCCGACAGCGATCACATCGACCTTGGAACCATTCCCGACGCGCATCGTCACCTCGTCCTTCGCTAGTCTACGTTTATTCCACAGCTCCTGCTGTGAGTTACAAATATGAGCAACGGCACCGGTATCAAATACCCAGGAGTTACTACGAGTACTGGTAAGGTACACATCAATTACATGTATATCACATATACCTTTAGTGTTGCCGGCCTTCTTGTTCGCTAAGTATTTGGGGCAGTTCCGCTTCCAGTGACCCTTCCCCTTGCAATAAAAGCACTCAGTTTCAGGCTTGGGTCCATTCTTTGGCTTCTTCCCGGCAACTGGCTTACCGGGCGCGGCAACATCTTTGCCGTCCTTCTTGAAGTTCTTCTTACCCTTGCCCTTCTTGAACTTAGTGGTCTTATTAACCATCAACACTTGATGCTCTTTCTTGATTTCAACCTCTGTTGACTTCAGCATTGAAAATACTTCAGGAATTGTCTTCACCATCCCCTGCATATTGTAGTTCAACACAAAGCTCTTGTAGCTCGGTGGGAGCGACTGAAGGATTCTGTCAATGACCGCCTCTTCCGGGAGGTTGATCTCCAACTGGGACAGGCGGTTGTGCAACCCAAACATTTTGAGTATGTGCTCACTGACAGAACTTTTTTCCTCCATCTTACAACTATAGAACTTGTCAGAGACTTCATATCTCTCGACCCGGGCATGAGCTTGGAAAACCATTTTCAGCTCCTCGAACATCTCATATGCTCCGTGCTTCTCAAAATGCTTTTGGAGCCCCGGTTCTAAGCTGTAAAGCATGCCGCACTGAACGAGGGAGTAATCATCAGCACGTGACTGCCAAGTGTTCATAACATCTTGGTTCTCTGGGATGGGTGCTTCACCTAGCGGTGCATCTAGGACATAATCTTTCTTGGCTGCTATGAGGATGATCCTCAGGTTCCGGACCCAGTCCAAATAGTTGCTGCCATCATCTTTCAGCTTGGTTTTCTCTAGGAACGCGTTGAAGTTCATGTTGACATGAGCGTTGGCCATTTGATCTACAAGACATATTTTGCAAAGGTTTTAGACTAAGTTCATGATAATTAAGTTCATCTAATCAAATTATTTAATGAACTCCCACTCATATTAGACATCCCTCTAGTCATCTAAGTGTTACACGATCCGAGTCGACTAGGCCGTGTCCGATCATCACGTGAGACGGACTAGTCATCATCAGTGAACATCTCCATGTTGATCGTATCTTCCATATGACTCATGTTTGACCTTTCGGTCTCTTGTGTTCCGAGGCCATGTCTGTACATGCTAGGCTCGTAAAGTTAACCCTAAGTGTTTCTGCTTGTGTAAAACTGTCTTACACCCGTTGTATGTGAACGTTATTATCTATCACACCCGATCATCACGTGGTGCTTCGAAACGACGAACTTTAGCAACGGCACACAGTTAGGGGGAACACTTTCTTGAAATTGTTATAAGGGATCATCTTATTTACTACCGTCGTTCTAAGTAAACAAGATGCATAAAACATAATAAACATCACATGCAATTATATAAAAGTGACATGATATGGACAATATCATATAGCTCCTTTGATCTCCATCTTTGGGGCTCCATGATCATCTTCGTCACCGGCATGACACCATGATCTCCATCATCATGATCTCCATCATCATGTCTTCATGAAGTTGTCACGCCAACGACTACTTCTACTTCTATGGCTAACGCGTTTAGCAATAAAGTAAAGTAATTTACATGGCGTTCTTCAATGACACGCAGGTCATACAAAAAATAAAGACAACTCCTATGGCTCCTGCCGGTTGTCATACTCATCGACATGCAAGTCGTGATTCCTATTACATGAACATGATCTCATACATCACAATATATCATTCATCATTCATCACAACTTCTGGCCATATCACATCACATGACAATTGCTGCAAAAACAAGTTAGACGTCCTCTAATTGTTGTTGCATCTTTTACGTGGCTGCAATTGGGTTCTAGCAAGAACGTTTTCTTACCTACGAATAACCACAACGTGATTTTTGTCAACTTCTATTTACCCTTCATAAGGACCCTTTTCATCTAATCCGCTCCAACTAAAGTAGGAGAGACAGACACCCGCTAGCCACCTTATGCAACTAGTGCATGTCAGTCGGTGGAACCTGTCTCACGTAAGCGTACGTGTAAGGTCGGTCCGGGCCGCTTCATCCCACAATACCGCTGAAGCAAGAAAAGACTAGTAGCGGCAAGCAAGTTGACAAGATCTACGCCCACAACAAAATTGTGTTCTACTCGTGCAATAGAGAACTACGCATAGACCTAGCTCATGATGCCACTGTTGGGGAACGTTGCAGAAAATTAAAAAATTTCCTACGGTTTCACCAAGATCTATCTATGAGTTCATCTAAGCAACGAGTCATGGGAGAGAGATTGCATCTACATACCACTTGTAGATCGCGTACGGAAGCGTTCAAGGGAACGGTGATGATGGAGTCGTACTCGCCGTGATTCAGATCACCGATGCCAAGTGCTGAACGGACAGCACCTCCGCGTTCAACACACGTACGGTACGGATGACGTCTCCTTCTTCTTGATCCAGCAAGGGGAAAGGAGAGGTTGAGGAAGAAGGCTCCAGCAGCAGCACGACGGCGTGATGATGATGGAGAGGCAGCACTCCGACAGGGCTTCGCCAAGCACTCAATGGAGGAGGAGAGGTGTTGGGGAGGGGAGGGGCTGCGCCTTGGATCAGGTGTTCAGCCCTCCCCTCGCCCCTCTATTTATAGGGGAAGGGGGAAGGGGCCGCCCCCCTCTAGATGAGATCTAGAGGGGGGGCGGCGGCCAGGGAGGGGGGACTTGCCCCCCAAGCAAGGGGGGTGCGCCCCCACTAGGGTTCCCTCCCAACCCTAGGCGCATGGGCCCAAGGGGGGGGGGCGCCCAGCCCTCCAGGGGCTGGTTCCCTGCCCCACGCGGCCCATGTGGCCCACCAAGAGGGTTGGCCCCTCCCGGTGGACCCTCGGAACCCTTCCGGTGGCCCCGGTACAATGCCGATATGCCCCCGAAACTTTCCGGTGTCCTCATAACAACTTCCCATATATAAATCTTCACCTCCGGACCCTTCCGGAACTCCTCGAGACGTCCGGGATCTCATCCGGGACTCCGAACAACATTCGGTAATCACATACAAGTCTTCCTTATAACCCTAGCGTCACCGAACCTTACGTGTGTAGACCCTACGGGTTCGGGAGACATGCAGACATGACCGAGATGGCTCTCCGGTCAATAACCAACAGCGGGATCTAGATACCCATGTTGGCTCCCACATGCTCCTCGATGATCTCATCGGATGAACCACGATGTCGAGGATTCAAACAACCCCGTATACTATTCCCTTTGTCAGTCGGTATGTTACTTGCCCGAGACTCGATCGTCGGTATCCCAATACCTCGTTCAGTCTCGTTATCGGCAAGTCACTTTACTCATACCGTAATGCATGATCCCATGACCAGACACTTGGTCACTTTGAGCTCATTATGATGATGCACTACCGAGTGGGCCCAGTGATACCTCTCCGTCATACGGAGTGACAAATCCCAGTCTCGATCCGTGTCAACCCAACAGACACTTTCGGAGATACCTGTAGTGCACCTTTATAGTCACCCAGTTATGTTGTGACGTTTGGTACACCCAAAGCACTCCTACGGTATCCGGGAGTTACACGATCTCATGGTCTAAGGAAGAGATACTTGACATTGGAAAAGCTCTAGCAAAACGAACTACACGATCTTGTGCTATGCTTAGGATTGGGTCTTGTCCATCACATCATTCTCCTAATGATGTGATCCCGTTGTCAACGACATCTAATGTCCATAGTCAGGAAACCATGACTATCTGTTAACCAACGAGCTAGTCAACTAGAGGCTTACTAGGGACGTATTGAGGTCTATGTATTCACACGTGTATTACGATTTCCGGATAATACAATTATAGCATGAATAAAAGACAATTATCATGAACAAGGAAATATAATAATAATCCTTTTATTATTGCCTCTAGGGCATATTTCCAACACTTCTCACGGGTACACGCTCTTCAGAATGCATCGTCGGCTACTATGTGCTCTGGCTTGTTTGGAGGCAGTTACCTTCCCCGATCTCTTCCTCTCCTTTTTCTTGGGCACACCTTCCAGACCCTTCCTTCACCCCTGCCCTAGTGTTCCCGGGCTAAGTACTGTATGACCCTCGCACCCGGCTAGTTGAGCCTGTGTTGAGGCGGCATCTTCAGGCGTGTCCTGTGAGGATTTCATGAAGAGAGACTTTTTGCAATCCATGGCACGACCCTGCCCGGGCATATCATCCATATCTTCATTAGCAAGCTGATAGCCCGATTCGTCATACGGTTGACTCATCATATCTATGTCACAGTCCTACGCGTTTGTATTGAGGTAATCCATAGGGTCGACCTCCGTCTCATCATCCATTATCTGTTCTACAGGAGAAATTACATCAGCCATAACTATTGCACCCCCTTCATCATGTCGTCCGCCGCTCTCACCTGGCACTACAGGAGCTGGTAATTGCGTAGGCAGGGTGGTGGTCTTCGCACATGCTTGTTGATGTGTGGTAATTATTGGTGTGCTCTCGGCCGGCTCGAGACGAATAAGATTCTTCGGCCATAGCAGCACCTAATTCTTGCAGCTTCCAATCCGCAGCGGGGTCTCGTCGTCCGCTCCCACATGCTGTACTGGAGGAGGAAAATCCTCGTGCCCCGATTTCACACTGGTCAAGCTAACCCTGAAGTGCCCAGCGGGGATCGGCTGGTTGTGGAACGTGTGTTGAGAGGGGTCCATTATCATCCCCGTTCCCACGTCCACCTTCTGGCCTTTGATCAAGTAGATTATGGTGCACTGGGTTTCTTTCGCCTGCAAACACATATGTCTGTGGCGTAAAACAACCGAAAGGCAACAAAAATGGAA
>NC_041393.1:138680935-138682975 GCF_002162155.2 Triticum dicoccoides | reverse complement strand
ATGTAATTACCGTGACGGCGTCGAGCTCAGCCAAAGACGAAGGCCCACCTAGCGCGCCTGAGACAGAGGACGGGCTGCTATGAGCGGGAGCGGCTGCGAGAGGAGGCCCGGTTGCGTGAGCAAGTGATGGTGCGATGGTGTTGTTGTTCATGGAGTTGCTCCCGATGAAACTGGGCATCGGGAAATCATGTACCGTCTTGTCTGGATTTTCCTTCGCCCAGTTGATGATAACTGGAACCAAGTTAGTAGCGAAATCATTTCTGCAGGCAGTTACAGGTGCATTGACTGCCTGCTGTAGCAACTCATATTTGTCCTCGGCTGCTTTTTTCGCGTCCTCAGCTGCTTTTTTCTCGAGCGCAAGCTTCACCTTCGCGTTGATGTCCGCCTGACTAAACTTCTTTTTCAGCTTCTTGGCCTCCGGGCCCTCGTTTTAAAACACCTTCCACATGGCGCCGTCTCCAGCACCGTGCACACGACCATATTGCGGCAGCTGATCCAAAGGGAGTCCCTTAAGTTCGTTCAAGGCCGGGTTGAGAGGGGTGTCCCACTTGGGCCTCATCGAAGAAGTACGGCTTTCGGCTGCAAGCTGGTGTTGCTTCTCCAGTAGTCTAATCAATTTCCTCGTGATCTTGTCCGTGTAAAAAACCTTTTTCTCCTTGTCCCACTTGTAGCGGGCCCTGATGAAGTCATGCTCCAAGGGGTTGGTGAACTTCGCGAAGGGGTCTGGGAGACCCGCGGCTTCACGTTCCACGTCCTCCTTATCCCATATGGGCCTTTTACCTAGGTAGCCACGGCTTCCGAGGCGATGCTTCCCCGTGTTCCTTTGCTGAAGGCTCTTGAATTTCGAAGCCTTAGCCTTGGCTGCCTCGGTAGCGCAAGTCTCCTTGAACTTTTCGAACTCCTCTTCCGTAAGTGTCGGATTTTCCTCCAGAATCTTGGACAGGGGTTCATCAGCCTCAATAGCTCGTTTCACCCTCGTTTTCCAGGAGGCCAAATCATTGCTGAACATGCCCATGGCGTGATTGTTAATCTTTTTCATCTTTGGATCATCCCACAGTTGTTCTATGTTATCATCTCGGTCGGGGAACTTGAATCTCTTGTGCAACTTTGTTAGGAGCAACTGTGTGAAATGTTCTTTACTCCTTAAGTCATCGTCATTGATGCTCGCGCATTCCCGTAGGATGCATCCTACTTGGTTCCCATAGCACTTGCGAGGTTCTTCCAGCTCTAACGGCTCAAACTTGCCAGGTGCCATCTTTGTGATCACAAGTCGTCCAATCCCTAGTTTGTTAGGTTTTCGTATCCTCTGCTTCTTATGCTTCCTCTTTTCGGTAGCGGCATCGGGGTCGGCACCTTCCCTACCGGTACCTTCCCCGCCGGTACCTTCCCCACCGGTCTCGGTGCCGCCATCGGTGCCGGCGCTGTCGGTGTCGATGTCGGTGTCAGTACCATCATCGAGGCCGACCTGCAAACCTTGCTTAGCAGTCAAATAGTCGAGGTACTCTTGTTCACCCTCATAATCCATCTCGTCTGCATCTTGGTTAGAAGGCCCAGTTTCTTCGTTGTTCGACATGTTTCCTATGATTAAGTGTCCTCATTTATTTCTAAAAGTATGTATAAATGAGAAATGACATAAAAATAAATCTATGTGCCAGCACTCGATATGCCAACTATGTAGCACAAAATCATGCCTTTATTCACGGGAAATTTCGGCATGACCTTTGCTAAAAAATGGACATATCGAGCGCCTGAAATTCACCGGAACGGAAATGAATCAACATTCCGGCGTAACATAGGCCACTCGGATCATTTTCCAAACATGACATGTCCAAAACATGACATATGCACATATCACATGTCCAGTTCAAATTTGCACATATCACATGTCCAGTTCAAATTTTGAAACCTAGCTAAATTCATAACTAAATAGATAACCTAATTAACATACTGCCCTAACTAAAACCTAAGTAAATTAACCGAAGAACCCTAGCAGAGAGAGGGGGGTTTACAGAGGGTGCAGGGGCGAGGAGGCAGGCCCGA
>NC_041393.1:138666513-138680677 GCF_002162155.2 Triticum dicoccoides | reverse complement strand
GCCGGCGCCGGAGTCGGGGGCGAGCGCCGGGGCCAGGTCGGGCGCGGCGGTGCGACGGGGGAGAGTGGGGATTTAGGGGGGGGGGGAAGGCGGGATGAAGCAGGGCGGGTGAGAATTTTGGGTTAAGTGGACGTAGCAGTAGCGCATTTGGACAAAACGCGCTGCTACTACCTTCAGTAGCTGTAGCGCTTTATACGAAATTCGCTTCTACTAACTTCAGTATCTGTAGCGGTTTAGGCAAAACGTGCTGCTACTACCTTCGCTACTGCCAGTTTTCCCTTTTCTTTTCCTTTATTTTATCCCACTTTTATTTCCCGAGGGCAGTGAACGAAGGGAGGGCGATATATATTGCATCATTTGATGGTTAAATATGTATGCAAAATAGGAACATATATATTACACATCATTGGACCCATGCATAATAATGGCTAAGTGTGTATACAAAATAGGAACATATATATATTACATCATTTGACCGATAACATAAGTTTCCTCAGTGCCGACGTTTTCGTTTTCGAGTCAGCTTCTTTCTCTTCTTGTTCGTCGAAGAATAATTGAGCCCCTCATTGTGACTTTGCCTTTTTCATGGAGTACGATTTTTCTTAGGTAATGTAGTATTGATTCTTCTTTTGACGTATACTTCATCATCATCGTCATCTTCCCTCATTGGGTTGCCGTACTGATCATAGTCTTCCTCGTTGGCGACTCCATCCATTCCAATGATGTTCCTTTTGCCTCTCCTCAGGACAACACGGCTGGGATTGCGCGGGTCAGTTATGAAGAAGCATTGTGTCACGTGCTTAGCGTGTGTCCATGGCTCGTTTTTTGCGATAGCGTTCACGGTAGCGCTCTTGGCGTCGGGTATAGTCATGGTAGTGAAAATCCGGCTTTCTCTTTCGATATTCTTAGCCCATCTGACACGGAACATCATCGTGTTGTGCAGTCCAGAGTAGTTAAGCTCCCAGATCTCCTCGACCCTTCCATAAAATCGTTCAGTTGCACCGTTGTCGCTGCCGGTCATGCATTCCATCGTCACCCCTGAGTTCTGATCATCACTGTCCATATCTTTGGCCTCCGTGTAGAACGTGTATCCGTTGATATCATATGCCTGATAGGTTACGAGGTTGGGCGAGGGGCCATGTGCTAAGGCGTATATGAGCAATCCGTCCTTAGAGCCCTCCTCCGGAGGATTAGCAATAATATGCTCTTTGAACCAATGCAGGAAAGTGGAGTTGTGCTCTCTAGTAACTTCGGCGTCCGTCCTGCATACCCCCCGGTCATGATACTTCTTTGCGATAATTTCTTTGTGCAGTGCCACGAAAGGATCTACCTCGTCTAGGTGTTGTAGCACTACCAAGTTTGCTCTGTCAAAGTCGCTGCGTCGATCTGAGTATGCCATGTGCAGTTCCCTGCGACCGTTGCAGTGACCATCTCCTTCGAGCCTCCCATCGTGCTTGTTAACGGGCAAACCAACACTAACACCAGGCGGCTGGTCTGCGCCATATAGAAAATTCTCACAGAAAGAGATGCACTCTTGTGCCAAATAGCCCTGGACGATGCTTCCATCCGGATGGGACATGTTACGAACGAATCCTTTGATGATCCCATTCGTCCTCTCAAATGGCATCATGTTGTGCAGGAATGACGGCCCCATGTCTATTATGTCATCCACAATATGGACACACAGATGCACCATCACGTCAAAGAACGCGGGCGGGAAGTACATCTCAAGCTCATTCAGTATCACAACGATCTCTTCCTGTAGCCTTTGGAGCTGCTTCACACTGATCGACTTTCGAGAGATGACGTCGAAAAATTTGCAGAGACCAATAAGCGTGTCACGGACGTGCTTGTCCATTATCCCTCTAAGGGCAACAGGTAGTATCTGCGTCATCATCACATGACAGTCATGAGACTTCATCCCGCTGAACCTTTTCTTGTCCGTGTCTAGATATCTGCTTATCTTGCCACAGTAACCGGAACTAACTTTGACTCCGGTAAGGCACTTAAAGAAGGCATTGATCTCAGCCTGACTTAAGGTGAAGCAAGAAGGGGGGCAATAATCCTATTTCTTTATTTTCTTGCCCTTCTTCTCCCGTGCCTCTGTCTCCGTCTCTGTCTCGTCTGACATTTTACGGGGCGGCATGTGCATATCTTCCCTAATCTTCAAATCTTGCAAGTCTTTTCTTGCCTTCAGCCCATCCTTGGTCTTATCCGGCATGTTCACCAGTGTTGCGAGCAAGCTCTCAAGGACATTCTTACAGATATGCATTTGATCAAGGCAATGAGGTGTATCGAGTTTGTGCCAGTACTCCAAGTCCCAGAACACAGACCTCGTCTTCCATACCTTCAGCAGCGGCTCCGGCGCCTTTCTCGTCGTCTTTCCCGGCGCGGGGCACTCCTTCCAGTTTTTCAACAGCTCATCGATTTCGGCACCGCTCCGCTTACGTGGAGGTCCTCGATGCTCAGCGTGACCATTGAATAGATCTCCACAGTTTCTCCACGGGTCGTCCTGTTCAAGCCATCTTCGATGCCCCATGTACACGATTTTCTCAGACCCACCATCTTTCCTTGACGTTAGCTGCTGAGACGTCGTATCATCCATGCACCACGTGCATCCGCAATATCCATGGCACACCTGGCCTGCCACATATCCGTAACCGAGATAGTCCTGCACTGTCGTGATCAACGCGGCTCTCATGTTGAAATACTCACCTTTGCTGGCGTCCCATGTCTTGGCCGGTGTTTTCCATAACGTGTCTAACTCCTCTTGAAGTAGCCCCAGATACAAATTAATATTATTTCCTGGTTGTTTCGGCCCTTGAATAAGCATGCTCATGTGAATGTACTTCGATTTCATGCACAACCAGGGGGGAGGTTGTACATCCATACAAACACGGTCCATGTGCTATGGTTGGTGTTCTGGTTGCCAAACGGATTCATGCCATCGGTACACGCGCCGAGCACGATGTTCCTTGAATCACATTCAAAATACCGATAGAAGCTGTTCAACGCTCTCCACTGGCTTCCATCCTTCACGTGTCTCAGCTTCGGATCATCTCCATCGTCGGGCTTCTTCCTCTTTGCGTGCCAGCGCATTAGCTTTGCTTCCTTGGGATCTACAAAATACCTCTGGAGACGGGGAGTGATCGGTAAGTACCATACAACTTTCTGGGGACATTTCTTCCCGGCCTTCTTGTATCGAGAAGCATTGCACACCGGACAGCTTGTTTTTTCCGCGTGCTCCTTCCGATAAATTATGCAATCGTTGATGCATGCATGGTATCTAACGTGTGGCAGATCAAGAGGGCACACGATCTTCTTGGCCTCATCAACACTAGCAGGACATAGATTACCCGCGGGAAGAACATCCTTTAGGTACTTGAGATGCTCATCGAGGCTAGTGTCGGTCCATTTGTTTTTAGCCTTCGTCTTCAGGAGTTGGAGCGTGAAACTCAAGCGGGTCACCTCAGGATTGCAACCATCATACAATGGAGTGTTCGAGTCTACCACCAGTTGCTCCAGCTTAGCCTCCTCTCTAGAAGCAGCTCTCTCAGTACTCGTCTCCTTGCGAAGCAATGCTTGAACATGAGGGCCCCGCACGATTGAACTTAGTACTGACGAACTCTGCTGCGTGGAGTCCATGTCATTCTCTCCGCCGCCATGTCCGGCCCCTTCTCCTCCGCCATGTCCGGCCCCTTCTCCGCCGCCATGTCCGGCCTCTTCCCCACCGCCATTATCGATCATCTCTTCGTCTTGCCCCGTGTCATCATTGCCTGCCCCGCCGGCATCCTCAACATCGTCATCTTCATCTTCAATTATCCACCGAGTATAGCCATCCATGAAACCAGTCATGAGCAGGTGCGCTTCGACACGACCATCGTCATGGGGGTCGAGCCAAACTATTCCTTTGCATTTTCGACACGGACATAAAACCTCTGTCCGGTTATTTTCTTTCATGTCCTGCACCGCCGACCGCAACCACCTGTCCACCATCGTTCCACTGACCATCGTCAACTCTGCACGGTAATAATAAACAAATTGATTATAAAAATGCATGCATGCATCAAAGTCATACAAAAATTTGGCATGAACTTCCCTAAAAATAGGACATATATGGATCTAGAGTTTGCCCGGAATTCGCCGAAACAGAAATAAATCGACATTTCGGCAAAACATAGGGAACTCAAAAGCACAATTTGGCGTGCCACACACACAATTTCCACAAACATATCACACACACATAAACATATTTCCATTTTGCAAAAGCATGAAATTTTCATCACCTCTATCTCGATCGAGATCGAGCACACGGTGGAGATGATGTTGTAGGGAGATCAAAAGTGCACAAAGCTCTTCTTGACAAAGATAGATCTAGTTAGGGGGCAAATAGGTCACTTAACTAAATCCTACATCTACCTAGCTACCTAATTTGGGAGGAGACAACTTCAACTAGTGGAGGGGAAAGGAAAAAGAGAAAGGAGATGCATTAATGAAGGTGGTGTAGTTAGGTAGGAGTAATGAAGGGAGAGAAAGGTGGATAGAAGAGAAAGAGTAATGGGGGAGAAGTATTGAGGAAGAAGAAGAGTGAGAGTGGGAGCATGTGAGGGAGGTAGGGGGAAGGGAAGAGAGGAGGGGGAGGGGAGGCACGGGTGGGGAAAGGTGGTGGGTTGGTGCGGGTTAGCAGTAGTGTGGGAGCAGAAACGCGCTGCTGATAAAGAATTACCAGCAGCGCGCTTTGGGCCACGACGCTACTGCTAACAGTGACAAAAAAGTGTGCCAATTTGAAATGTAGCAGCAGCGATCTCAGTAAAAGCGCGCTACTACTACATCCGTAACAGTAGCGCGGTTCGGGCCACCGCGCTACTGCTAAATGGAGCTAGGTGAACACCGCCGGTCGATATTTGTAGCAGCGCGGTTTACACAGAGCGCACTACTGCTAAAAACTTATCAGCAACGAGTTTCCCGCACACGCGCTACTACTAATTAGCAGCAATGCTCCTTTTTGAGCCGCGCTGCTGCTAAGATTCTATGTATAGGCTTTTCCCTAGTAGTGGTCGTTCACAACCATATTCAACGAGCTTCCTCGGTACAGGGGGTCACTCCCTGGCCGTGCTCCCAACCTGAACCGCAACAGGGAGAGAGGCCACGCCCTGCTCTATGCCGATTACTTTGCCAACACCCCGCTCTTCAAGCCGGATAAATTTCGTCGCTGTTTTCGTATGGCAAGGCATGTGTTCAATCGTATCCGAGAGGGAGTGGTTGCTCATGACCCATACTTCGAGTGCAAGACGGATGCCCTTGGCAAGCTTGGATTCTCCTCTTACCAGAAATGCACCACGGCCATCCGCATGCTTGCATGTGGAATTCCAGGCGATCTGGTGGATGAGTATGTGCGTATGAGTGAGACAACATGTCTGATTTCAATGTACAAGTTTTGCCAGGCTGTGATCGAGGTGTTTGGCCCAGAGTACTTGAGGCAGCCAATTGCCGCTGATACAGAGAGATTGTTGGCGACCAACGCAGCTAGAGGCTTTCCAGGCATGCTTGGCAGCATAGATTGTATGCATTGGGAGTGGAAGAACTGTCCATTTGCTTGGCAGGGCCAATACAAGGGGCATGTTAACGGGTGCACTGTCATATTAGAAGCGGTGACATCGCAAGATCTTTGGATATGGCATTCTTTCTTCGACATGGCAGGTTCTCACAATGATATCAACGTGCTGCAGCGCTCTCCAGTCTTCGCGAGGCTTGCAGAAGGCCACTCCCCACCTTTCAACTTTAAGATCAACGGCCACCATTACAACAAGGGATACTATCTAGCAGATGGTATATATCCTCAGTGGTCAACTTTTGTGAAGACAATCTCGAAACCCCAAGGTGAAAGAGGTTTGCCCAAATGCAAGAGAGTGTTAGAAAGGATGTGGAACGTGCTTTTGGTGTGCTTCAATCCCGGTGGGGTATCGTTCGAAACCCTGCACTGTCATGGGATAAAAGGAAGCTTTGGGAGGTGATGACTGCTTGTGTGATCATGCACAACATGATCATCGAGGACGAGCGTGATGAGAGTATCTTCGACCAAGGATTTGATTATCAAGGTGAAAATATTGAGCCCCTGCACCAAGACCCGACCACATTTGAACAGTTTGCCCAATTCCACCGTGAGATGCGTGATTGGCACACTCATTTGAATCTTCAAAATGACTTGGTTAAGCACGTCTGGGATCACATTGGCAACCAATAGGTGTAAAACTATTTTATGTTCAATCAAGACAATTTCGATTTGGTTGGAAAACTATTTTATTAAAGACAATTTCAATTGGGTTGTAAAACTATTTTAATTTTCAGACAAATATTTGAGTTGGAAACTAGTTTTGATGCAAATTAGGGCATTTTTGGCCCTGACGGACAGGATGGGGCAAATGGATGCGGCCGCGCGCTGTACGTACGGCCACCGCATCCCAGGATAGGCCCGGACACGACCCCAAATCTATACTCAAACGGACAAAAACCGGACAAAACGGACATCCGTTTGAGGTCACGCGGTGGAGTTGGTCTTATATCGGTCGGTCCCTCGACAGGCATTTTCGAGGGTTTGGTACACCACTTTTGTGCTCCCAAATTGCAATAGCCCTTCGTTGGCACCGGAAGCAGCTACAGCAACCTTCACGAGGACCACTGGACCAGTTCCACGCAAGCGTCCCTCGTCCTCGCCCCCGGGCGCCGCAACGCTGCCACGCGCACGTGTCGCGCGGCGACTGGCTCCCTCCCCAGCATCCCATTCCCTCTCTGGCTCAGCCTCACATGGAGTCTCGCCTCACATGCCATTAAACTTGGCCACCCCGGCCGGTGCCCTCCCCTATTAAATCCGCGGCCTCGCCACTCCACTGCAGCAGCAGTCCAGCGCCCGAACCGCCGCACACACACAGCGCCAACCAACTAAACCGCCACCCATCAACACCGGGGAAGCAATGGCGTCGCCGGCGAAGGCAATGGTGGCAGCCGCGGCAATGCTGCTGCTCCTGTCGACGGCGACCGTGGCCCAGCACAACTACGGCGACGCGCTCCACAAGAGCATCCTCTTCTTCGAGGGCCAGCGGTCCGGCCGCCTCCCGCCCGACCAGCGCGTCCGCTGGCGCCGCGACTCGGCGCTCAACGACGGCGCGACCGCCGGGGTGAGACCAATGACCTCACCATCTCCTCTTCCTCTGCCCTGCTATGCATTGGTCGTTGGTTTGAGTAAGACGTGGTGTTGTGCGCAGGTGGACCTGACGGGCGGGTACTACGACGCGGGCGACAACGTCAAGTTCGGGTTCCCGATGGCGTTCACGGCGACGCTCATGTCGTGGGGGCTCATCGACTTCGGCAAGAACTTCGGGTCGCACGGCGGGGAGGCCCGGGCGGCGGTGCGGTGGGCGACGGACTACCTGATGAAGGCGACGGCGACGCCCAACACGGTGTACGTGCAGGTGGGGGACGCCTTCCGCGACCACTCGTGCTGGGAGCGGCCCGAGGACATGGACACCCCGCGCACCGTCTACAAGGTGGACCCCCAGCACCCGGGGTCCGACGTCGCCGCTGAGACCGCCGCCGCCCTCGCCGCCGGCTCCATCGTCTTCCGCGAGGCCGACCCCGCCTACTCCAAGCGCCTCCTCGACCGCGCCATCTCCGTAAGATATCCACTCACGCCCCCATTTTCCGTTCGCTCGTAAATAAAAGTGCATTAAAGCCGGTGTTTGTGTTATTTTTGTGTTATTTAAAAGTGGCAGCAGCCCGAGCAGATGGACTGAGCTTGGCTCGTGTGTTTGTGTTATTTTTGGGTGGTGTTGGAAGGTGTTTGAGTTCGCGGACAAGTACCGTGGGGCGTACAGCAGCAGCCTGTACTCGGCGGTGTGCCCCTGCTACTGCGACTACGACGGGTACCAGGACGAGCTGCTGTGGGGGGCGGCGTGGCTGCACAAGGCCTCCCGCCAGCGGGTGTACCGCGACTACATCAAGAAGAACGAGGTGGCGCTCGGCGCCAGCGACTCCATCAACGAGTTCGGCTGGGACAACAAGCACGCCGGCATCAACATCCTCATCTCCAAGGTAATCCTCATTTCTGCTACTACTCTACTACTACCACTGTACTTGGAGATTACATGCATGTTCCTGTTGACTAGAGTAGGGTAGCGCTCCACTACCACCACTGTACGTACTTCGTCTAACACAGACTACACAGTAGGCGTACTTGACTGCATTGCTATACTGGCCTATGGTATAGAGTGTGAAGTAGACATGTACTCTAGGGCAGTGCGTCGACGCAGGGATGCCTGACCCTGTTTTGGCCGCTTCTCGTGTGTCATTGCGGGATTCTCCCTGTTCGTGTTCTGCTCGGTTTGCCTACACACAAGAGCAACGACGACGCTAGTCTCTAGTTGCCCTGCGGCGCGCACATGCGCCCGGCTTCCCGCCCTTTTTGTTACCTGTGCTAGTTTTTCTTTTCATTTCGGTGGCCGCAGCGAGCAATGGCAGTCTGTGCATGCCATCCTCACAATTAGTGACTACTTTAAACCAGAGGAGTTCTCTGTGCTAGGAGAGCAGGGCACTCTGCTCGCGTAGCAAAGCAAAGGTCATGCATGGGCTGGAAGGCCGGCCATGGGGGGAACTTTGCACGCGGGCTCTGCACTTTTGCTCGGTCAGACAGACATGTGGGGCTGGGTTCGCTAGGCCGGGCCCAAAAGCAAAATTTAAAGGATAAGGAAAAGGCCGGCTCGATATCATGCCACTAGTGCGTTAGAGGCTATGCCAGCAAGCGTCGCGTCTCACGTCTCCATCATCCTCACCAGATATTCCTTTGAACGTGCACGCCGTGTTGGGTGCATTCTCTTGGTCTGGATTAACTGTCAGAGGAACAATTGTTCCAAGAACAGCATAACAAAACCCAGCAGATCATGTGATGTGCATTACCCTTGGTGATTAGGCAATGAGATCGGACATATGTTCGGATTGAGCATATGCCTTTGTTCTCTCCATTGTAGCTTATGGTGCATCAATGCCTGTTTGGCGGATCAGCATGTGAGCTGACACGATTCTGGGCCGACTAATCGGGCATTCTGCACTTTCTGGCTGCCTTGGGTGTCATGTGGCACTCCACATGGCCGTGTGATAGGTGATGGCTACTCACACCGTGGCAGAGTGTGCTCATCACATATTCACATGCCTGGCTGTACAGTTTGGCGCAGCATGTGTGCATTATTGGGCCCGCGCCTCATTGGAACGTATCCTAGATTCGCACCGCACGTTGCCGGACCTTGGTTGGGGCCAGATTCTATCTGGATAGGTTAATCAAACGTAATACTACCCTATATTTTATCAGCGCTGCCAGTGATGATAGGCTGGTTAGTTTTTTTTTTGAGTAATTGATAGGCTGGTTAGTGGATCAAAGCAGGCAGGCAGGCAGGCAAGCATGTTTGTCTCAGCCGTCAGTAACACTGGCCCGGCCCGGTCTGGTCTACCCATGGGGTCATGTGCCCTGCTGTAAAACTGGCGAACAGGGGGGATCGGGCAGTGCGCTGTGGGCGACTTTTCAGTGGTGTGCTCACGGGTCTCGATCGTCGCGGGGTGCCAAAACCACTGTCATTTTTTCACTTATAATACTACTGATGAAGTGTTGGGTTAATTAGTGTGGTCACTGATAGTGGGACCTGCTGTGCTGCAGGAGGTGCTGATGGGCAAGGACTCGTTCTTCAAGTCGTTCCAGGTGAACGCCGACAACTTCATCTGCACCCTCCTCCCGGGCATCTCCAACCATCCCCAGATCGAGTACTCACCAGGTGAACCAGCCATTGCTAATCTGTAGCCTATCAATTTCCACAAAATTTAGCTCGATGTATATTTCTGAACTCGATCTTTTCTGAATACCAACGCAGGTGGCCTGCTGTTCAAGGTGGGCAACAGCAACATGCAGCACGTGACGTCGCTGTCGTTCCTCCTGCTCGCCTACGCCAACTACGCCAGCCACGCCAACGTGCGGGTGCCGTGCGGCGGCTCCTCCGCCTCGCCGGTCGTGCTCCGCCGCGTCGCCAAGCGCCAGGTTCGTCGCCGCGGAACCCGCCGCCGTGTTTCCCTGCCCGAAACGCGCCGCCTCCACCGCGAAAGCAAACTGACTGACGCGCCCTCCCGGTTTGTTTCCTCTGCCAGGTGGACTACATCCTGGGCGACAACCCGCTGCGCATGTCGTACATGGTGGGGTACGGGGAGCGGTTCCCGCGGCGCATCCACCACCGCGGGAGCTCGCTGCCGTCGGTGTCGGCGCACCCAGCCCGGATCGGCTGCAAGGCCGGGACGGCCTACTACGGCAGCAGCGCGCCCAACCCGAACCTGCTCGTGGGCGCCGTGGTGGGCGGGCCCAGCAACACCAGCGACAACTTCCCCGACGCGCGGGCCGTCTTCCAGCAGTCCGAGCCCACCACCTACATCAACGCCCCGCTGCTGGGCCTCCTCGCCTACTTCTCCGCCCACCCAAACCTGCCCCAGTCCGATGGCACCGACTGAAGAAATGTGGTTGAAGTGGCCTCTTTAGCTGTGGTGGGCCGAAGAAGGAGGCCTGGTTGGTGGTCCTTGTTTTGTATGGGCTGCAGTGGGCTGATTCGTCCTGTTGCTTTGCTGCCCCTGTATTGTTATTTCTATATTTCTACGTGTAACGGATGCCGCTCCTTTCCTGTAAAAAATGGCAGGAAAAGGATCGGTCGTGCCAAGACAAGTAATCTATATCTATCTACTACTATATGATCATGGTTCTACTGTCACACAAAAAATACTACTATATCATCATCATCCTAGGTTTAGCATCGCATTAACTACTTTCAGCCTTTGCTAATGGCCGCCTTCTTCTTGTTGAGAAGTCAATGTCATCGCTTCACAGTAAAACAACCAATCACAAGAAAGTTGTGGACACCGCACACAACGGTGGAAACTCCAAGGTCAACCCCCTTAATGAAACATTAGATGCAACATTGCTTAGAGAACACAACTCCTTTTTAGGTAGTATGATGAAGCCAAAGAAGAATCGGCGGCAACTCTACTTGAACATTCCAAGCTTTGAACTGCCAGAGCGGCCATCCAATTTAAGCTTCAGGTTAAACATGTGTTACCTCGTCCGTTGGTAGACATGTCATGTGCAGCAGTGCAGGTGCCGCGTCTTTTTCTGGCCTCTGGGCCCTTGCTGGAATCTGAAGCTTTGCTTCAAACCGGAAGCAACTCGGTGTACATCTCCTCCTCATCATTCTGCTGCTGCGTGGGGGCAGCAGAGCAGGCATGGCGCGCGCATGCCCGATGCGGCACAGATCGCCGCAAACTTGACTCCGAGAGCGAGCGATGAGGACGAACCCATGCGGCGGATCGCGTCGACCGCCGTGCAAAGGTTCGTTCGATGGCGTCGGGGTTTCGTGTCTGCTCTCGGCAGGTCAGCTGGCACTCGAATCGCCGGGCGACGTGGCGTATCTTCCGTCCGTGCGATGGGATCTGGCCGCGTGCAGTGCACGAACAGGGAAGAAAATGCCACGGCGCCGCGCCTGTACTGGTGATACACTTACTGCTGCGAATCCGCGGTGCATGCATGCACGGCAGCACGAAATAGTACAGATAAATACTAGTACAAGAGACTTTACTTTCTCTACTGTAGCTTTGCGTAAAATTCTCTTATTGCTTTTGATATTTACAGGAGTACATGAGATAAAAACTGACGGGTGTAACAACAAGTCAACAAGAGGAGAAGAGAACATAGTTTTGTCACTTTTGTTGCACTGCCTCCGATTCTTTTCGATAGTAAAGTAGAGCAAAAGGAGAAAGAAAAGAGAAGAGGCGAAGCATCGGACGAAGAATTTTGTACTGGGCCAGAGGGACCGAACAACAACAATGATTATTTATAACGAGGAAAGGAGAAATGAAGCGGCAGAGAGAATCCGTTCCGTGGGATGAAGAAAAGAATCATGCCGCATTCAGTCCGCTTTCACGCACACCACGTAAGCGCCCCTCGGGAATGAGTTAATTGCGGGGTGCTGCCACTACCCTGCGCCGCCGCTGCAGATGCCGGTGAGCAGCACCGGGAGCCTGGCCAGCGACGAGGACGTGGACGAGCCTTCCGCCGCCCGCTGCAGCCGCCACCTCCCGCGCTCCTCCGGCGGGGCGGCGCGCTGCTGTGGCGGGCGCACCCTCCCGTCCTCGAACAGCGGCGTCGCCGCCACCGAAGGCGCCTCCGGCTCCTGCGGGCCGCCGCCGCCGCACAGGAAGTCGGCGCCGGCGTGCTGCCGCTCCATGTCCAGGAACTCGCCCAGCCTCGTCGGCGGCCCGCTGGCGTCGTCGCGGCACAGCCGCCACCAGCTCCCGCCCCGCCGCCGTCTCCTCCGTCGCCACCCGCCCGCGCGCCGCCCCTCCTGCCCCTCCGTTGCCGCAAGCGTCGGCCTCTCGCTCTCCTGCCCTGGTGCCGCCCGAGTCAGCCGCCGCTGGACACCGGCGCCGCCGAACGAAGACACGCCCATCAGCGTCCCCAGCGTCGTGCTCCGGTCAGGGAAGAAAGAGCCCGTCGACTGCCAACAGATCAAAGCCGACAACTCCGTCAGCGCACGCAAGAAAACGACGCAAATGCAACGAACCGCACCCAGCCAAGAAATTGGATAACTACCTCGGTGTCCAGATCGGAGGAGGACGGTGAGGAGTCGCCGGAGGGGGAGTACGGTATCGTGTCGTCGTCGAGGTCCATTGCTCGCTCCGGCGGAAAGGGGACGAGGCGAGGGGTGGTGGTGAATGGTGAGGGTTGGAGGAGGAAGACGAAGGGTTTATAAGCAGTTGTGGCTTGGCCGGGGGCAGTTGATCGGGGTTGGGGGTGTGTGGGCGTGCCGTGACGGCGACGTGGTTACGGAGTAAGGACCCAGTGCCGGTGCGGTGGTGGCTCCCTGCACTTGTCGGCGTTTGGTAACTTCTATGACTCCACAGCGCAAGTGCACGACTCGACTGTGCGCGCATATGCTCCATCAAGCCTAGGAGCATGTACATTATGCAGCCCGTGATCGATCATCGATCGATGCTCCCTTGGAACATTTGGATCTCTTCTTCTAGGAAGGGTCTTGTATCACGAAACCACCAGCTACTATAAAGTGTAAATTTTGCATGAAGTTCGTGTAAAATTTGCACAGAGCTTCCAGCATTTTAAATGGGTGATGGGTCTACAACTTGATCTGAATAAGCCTGTGGTTGACTGATAAGTGACATCAGAATGTTCCGTTTGACTAGTCGCCCTAGCAGTACAATTACGCCACTATTGGGACAACAACTAGGTTTTCAATAGGTGAACAATGGATTGAACTGAATGCACTGTTTGCTCACTGTGAGATGCTCCATTTCCAACTTTGCCGTAGGCTGAAAAAGTAGAAGATAGCCCTGATGATTTGAGTTTAGTCCTGCTTTTTGTGATCAGTCATTGTCTAGTTGTCTCTTCTTTGGTGAAGATTAGCAATGTCGAGGCTTTTAGATCCAATCAGCCGATTGATTGACTTGGAATGAATTCCGGGGTTGGATTTTTCAGCTCCAATCGGATTGTCCCCATGCCCCACAAAAATGCGCCGTTCTGCCCATATCCCTGTCCCTATCCTATTGTTCATCGGCTGCGTGGCGAATCTAGCTTTGTTTCCTCATGAACTACATATTTTACTCCTACTCCCCACCCCACCCACTACGTACTGTCTTGATTTTATAGATGCAAGAGTATCTTTTTTCTAAGATTTTATAGATGCAAGAGTATCTTTTTTCTAAGTACTTTCAAACTTAAATGACTTGATTTTTTCCAATGTTATGGGAAAAAAAGATGAACAGGATTTGAGTCAATGTAATCTTCTCTTTTTGCTAGCTAGTAGTACCATGTAATCTTTTTTTCACATAAAAAAATGAACAACATTTTCAAACGGTTTTTCTACGTGGTCCGAAGTTGGAGGAAGAGATGAAGTGTGAACTAGCTAGCAGAGAAGGAGTGGAGGAGGACATCATTTACTATCACTATAAAAAAAAGAGAGGGCAGATCGAAACAATATCACCCATCGATCATCAAGATCTAATGGCCTTTAATCATTCTGTGTTTAACGCTACCAACCACGCAACAAGCCAAATTGATCGCTAATCGCCCCGCACT
>NC_041393.1:138636024-138666132 GCF_002162155.2 Triticum dicoccoides | reverse complement strand
CCCTTGCCGCCTCCCACGACGCCCTCTCCTGTGCGCGTCTCGCTATCCCCACGAAGCCCTCGCCGGCACGCTCCTGGCCTCCCTCCCCGCTCCCCCCATGGCAGACCATAAGCACGCACGAGGGGCGGCATCAACTTCACTCACTGGTGTGTTATCTTCTCCATCGTCCTTCATTCCCATTGACTGCAAGCAATCTTGTCGATTCCATTTATTTGATTTTGATTGTTCGTCGCCACTCTGTTGTAGATGAAATAACCTCCGCTGCCCGTGGCTCCCTGACTCTCTGATGACAAGAACAGGCACTTGTGGCACTCATACAAGTCAACAGGCTGTACTCTAATGGTGCACAAAAGGGATGTACTCGATTAGTCATTTCGTCAGATTTTAATGTGAGTCCTTACTGACAAATGCATGCTAGATTCATCAGTGCTCCACTGGTCCTTTCTCTGCAGCTTCCTTTTGGGTGTATTTTCTAGGCACATAGTATAATACATGATACATAAGGGCAACATGAATAGATTGAAATACTAAAATTCACTATTTGTAATGGATATGTCGTCTCCTTGAACAGATATGAGCAGCCGGTAGTATTATTTGTTCATCGCCATTTTTTGCATATAGGGGTAGTAAATAAATGTCTTCATACGGAATTATACATCAAAGGTGTGCTACAGTACTAGAGATATATTTATTTTCCCATTTTTTGATAACCGTCGCAAAGGACGGACACATATACAACAAGTATATTATTTCACCTGTTGAGCACTCATAATTGAACCCATACAACAAGTATTTGTAGTTCTTTCTTACAAGTTGAATATTTGCATAGTGATTTTGTATTAACTATAGATTCCCCTCAGCTACTGGAAGGTCCTAATTGCAATTCTGAGCACTCCTGATTGTACCCATACAACAATTCTTATAGTTCTTTCATAACAGTTGAGTATTTTCATATAGATTCTGTACTAATAGAGATTGCCATCAGCCAGTGAAATGTCCATTTTTTTGGATCACCTCAATTTTGCAACTCTGATCTATCTGTAATATTTTTCGAGTTATCAAGATTGTATCCATGACATGGGGAATATTCGTTGAATTAAATCTGAGTCTACACGTGATATCTTTATCGCTGTTTATCCCATTTGTTGAGCAGTGATATTATTTTTTAATGCTGCTTGTTGAGCAATTCCATCGAAGACCCGTGTTCACACTGAACATTGTATTCGTACGCTTCCATGTATTAAATTTTATATTTTTGTGGGTTTATGCAAGCCTTCTTGTTACCTGAATGTTGTTTATTCTGCAATACTTGTCTTACGTACAATCCAAGCTTCGACTCAAAGTCAGAAGTTGTTGGCTATGTCAACCCCTCCCCTGTTGTTCATATAGTCTTAGATTTGGATTTAGAATCTCTTTTTATTCTGCAACCAAAGTGTTAGTAAAGTATACTGATTAGCACCTACAATCTTTTGCAGGTTTTCATTTTATGTCTGATTTGTTTTCATATTCACTCACTCTCGAATCAATGACAGTTGATAATATTATAAAATTAGTATTTTCCAATCAAGCAATTGTAGAATCCAAAGTTCAAGCTATCTGTTTGAACAATCACACAATGATTGTACAAGAAATTTGGAGATACATATACAATAGCTAGCTATTGACAAGCCTGATTTTATGTTTTTTCTCGAGGGTCTCAATATCAATCAAATATTTTGATTTTTAGCTGAATGATGGAACAATGGATAGTGGTGCTTAATCTCAAACTAGGCCACTGAAAGCTTATTTACATAGATACTTTTATGTTTCCTTAGAATTTAGTCCACATTTATGACTGACTTTATGCTCTGCTAATTCTGTAACGACATGTTAGATTTTTGCTACATGTGTGAGGTGCTATGTTTTGTAATGACATGTCTTCTAGGCGTCAGGGAACGATTTGCTGCGACTACAACTAACATGCAATATATTTGTTTACAGCTCAGCATTCCTTCTTTTCTGTTGAGTTTTGTTGATATAGCAATTTTTTTTAGAAAAGGTGTTGATATAGCAACTAACATGCAATGATCTATATTTATATTACTTCCGAAGTTGCATGTGCACGATTGCTGAGTTAGACTGTTAGTATACGAAACTATTTGTATATGAGAAAAGAAAGCATTGCTTTAAAAATTAACCTATGGGTATGGTTTATCTTAGTTGTTGGTCTGCCATTTGAGGGCGTGAGCACGTGAACATTTTGAATGTACATATGATTTATACTTTCTTGATCAATAATAACGGACATGCCAATGAAAGTAAGGTCTTTTTACAGTCAAATGGGAGGTTTGGAGTATGATATTTGGTCTATTCACATGGCATTGGCCCTGCTTGATCAACACACAATTCTTGCTGACTTCTTACATATCCTGATGCACCAGCCACATGCACCTGCACCTGGTCTTGTTTTCATATATGTTACAGGTCATAAGACACTCCATTTTTTATTTGCCACATTTCTATCCATGTTAAATTTGTGGTCATTTCATTATTTTTTTTCTTGGTTATGGAGCAAATTATGCTTCCGCTAAATGCAGTTACAGCAGGTCAAAAAACTAAATACAGTTACACAATAAAGTTTGAGGAAGATGGCTTTCATGATCACATTTATTTCCTCCTTATTGTTTTATACATTCAGAAGTTATGCTTGACAAGACAACTTATTTCTCAGACTAAACCATATATGTTAATACATTGATTTATGCTACAACAACGTAATTTTGGAATGTATAGCTCCTAAGTGCCGAATACATGAGACTCAAAACATGATTTGGTCTTATTGATAGCAATGTGAACCTTTAAAAAATTGTTTTAATTCATTTGTCTTCTCTTAGTGGACCTGGAATCTTTCTATGGCCTTTTTTCCTAGGGCTGCATTATTTGATTTAATCCTTTTTTGCCCGAGCCGAAGGATCTAATGAGAAACTGTTGGTTCACAATCAACCCTTGGAAGAGTCAAACATCTAGATCGACAAATTTTACAGCAAGGTTGTCATTAAATTCTTTTGAGCCCCCTATAGAAGTGAAGTTATTTCATGTTATTATAATTGTGCTTGCTATTTATCAGGTGACTGGAATTTTTGCCTGAGAAGTAGGTGAGACGGCAGTAAGGCTCAGATGGAGGTGACACTGCCTGTCGCGGCATCTCCAAGATGGAGATGGAGCTAGGACCTGGACGTAGGCAGGGACGGCGCAACTTGTCGTGGTGTCGGCGGCGGAGGACATGTAGCGGGTTATGGGGTTTGGGTAGAGGTGGGTTAGAGGGATGACGGCGGCAGCAGCGGTACCTCGGGCAGACCAGGGCAGCAAGGCTGCAATGTGGATGGTCGTGTGTTTTGGCGTATGCCTGGAGGAAGAAGGTTACAGGTCCGTTGGATGCATATATGTGACGGTGGAGGGAAAACCGACCCGACTGAAGAGAAACCTTTTTGAGCCTGAAATAGTCGCTCAGCTTGGCGCGGTTTTGAAGGATCAGAGTTGCTTGTGTGTTGTATGACTGAGTTTTTTCTTGCAAATTGAAGTCCTTTGTTTGCTCTATGTGTTGAAGACGTTCGTTCTACACGTCTTTCTATGGGTTTTGAAGAAATAGAGTTGCATGGCACGACATGGTGAAAAGAGAAGATGCACATGATGAGATGGAAACGAACTATGTGTTCTCTTATCTGTAAGTAGCTACGTAGGTTAAGTCTCATTACATGGATCGAATCATCACACTCAACACGTGCATTGCACGTGCACATTTACTAGTTTGTATAAGGTGCGGAGAAGTCTTAAGCAACGATTTCTTTTTATGTGAAACCAAAAGAGTCAATATAAGTAATAATGCGCACTTCCATTTTTCATGTGATTCTTAAATGAATAACCAAATACAATGAAAATGTTGACATATTTCAATAGAAAAATAACCTAAAACATACCGATAATGAAGCTTTCAATGGCGTCTAGAAGACCTAGGCAATGATAGTGCCATACCCTCCTTCTGAAAACATTCATTAGTTTTACCAAGATCAAGACTTTTAAAGACCCCTCGCTCAATGTAACACACCATCAAGTCATTAAGCCAGACATCTTGTTGTGCAACTGAAAGGATCGAGATGGACCTAGAGGGGAAGGGGGGTGGTGAATAGGTACAATTACAAATTTTAATTATTACTTAGCAATTTTAGGCAATAAACCGGAATATGAAAGTGAGCCTAACAATTGCAAGGATGATGCGAAGAGTTAAGCAAGGTAAACAAGTAACACAAGTATGTGAGTAAGCAAACACAATATGATATAGGTAAGGCCTAAGAGACAAGTAACCATAAGTACGGAGTTAGGGTTAGGGATAACTGCAACTTCAAGAGACGAGGATGTATGCCGATGTTCACTTCGTTGGAGGGAAGCTACGTCAGCGTTAGAGAGGTGAATGTTACCATGAAGGCACACCAACGGCATGAAGGCTCACCCTATTCTCCCTTTGAGACAACACCATGAAGGCGTTTCTCAACCACTAGTGGTAGACCTTGGAGTGATCTCCAGACCCTCACAAACTTTCCGGGGGTAATCACAATGAACGATTCCTCTCCAAATGACTCCTACCACCTAGGAGTCTCCAACCTCCAAGAGTAACAAGAACAATGGGAAAAAGCTCAAGACTTGCTCAAATCATGAATTCCTTTGGCGCAAAGAGGGGGAAAGAGTGGATCTATCACTTGGGTGGACAACTTCTCTCAAATGGTCTCAAATCCCTTAGGGATCTAAGATTTGGTGTTGGAGAGTGAGTGAGTGAGTGAGTGAGAGAGAGAGAGAGAGAGAGAGAGAGAGAGTGAAATGTGTTCTTGAGGATGTTTGAAGTGAATGGTCCACCCTCTCACGGGATAGGAGAGAGATATTTATAGTATGCCTCAATAAGTGACCGTTGGAGCCCAAAACAGCATTGTAGTGTCGGACGCCCGATGCACAACGGACGACCGAAGGCTCGGTAGACACCGGACGTTTGACAGGGACCGGACGCCCGATGTTTTGGCACGGTATAGCTGCTACCGGAGGATCCCGGACATCCGATGTTTAGGCTCGGTGGAGAAGGTTCCGGACGACTGAAAAATATCGGACGACTGATGTTTTGCCACTGTATAGAATGTACCGGATGACCGAAGGGTTCCAGACATCTGATGTTTTGGTTCTGATGAAAGATTGTCAGTCGTCCGGTGAATACCGGACGTCTGATGTTTTGGTTTTGATGGAAGATTGCCGGACGTCCAGTGAATACCGGACGCCCGATGTTTTGGCTCTGATGGAAGGTTGCCGGCCGTCTGGTGAGTACCGGCCGTCCGACAGAGATGAAGATCAAATAATGAGTTTGAAGTAGATATTGAGCAAGACTCTCACAAGACCCCATGTTCCCCTCTTAATAGTTCGGGATCCCTATACTCAAGAATAAACATAAATATAGTCTTGTTTCTTCGTTCTTGATGAAGTTAAATATTTCCGAAATCATAATCCACACACACAATTGATTCTGAGGGGATTAAAACCTGAGATATACTTGACAAACTTTGTTAGTCCCCTATGAGTATATTGTCATCAACATCAAAATAATATTAAGGGCATGATTGCACTTTCAATCTCCCTTTTTTGGTAGTTGATGACAATATACACATAGCACAAAAGAAATAAGGTTGCTCTATGCTTTAAGACACATTTATTTAAGAGCTCCCCCTCTCAAACATAATTATTGCAAACATTATATGGAGAGCTCCCCCTCACAGAGACAACCATCTAGAATATATGAGCAAAATATCACAAAAACTCAATTAAAACCATCATCATATAAGCACAACACCATAATACCATAATATCTCATCATTCATAGGACATAGTGGTTCAACATGTTCAACATCACATCATAAGACATAGATATAAAGTCATACACCCACTCAAGGTATAATGGTTCAACATAAGATCAAC
This sequence comes from Triticum dicoccoides, assembly GCF_002162155.2. Taxonomy (NCBI): domain Eukaryota; kingdom Viridiplantae; phylum Streptophyta; class Magnoliopsida; order Poales; family Poaceae; genus Triticum; species Triticum dicoccoides. The sequence continues at coordinate 138,660,144 of NC_041393.1, read as the reverse complement.
ATAGATAGCTAGTACTAGTTCTCCCCCTTGGCAACAACTACCCAAAAAGGGACAGAGAGAACCCACAGACACAGGTTATCATCATCATCATCACCATCAGGAGCTCCACTACTACGAGCATCGTCAAGGAAATCAGCCCACTCAGGCCCCGAAGGAAAACCAAAGTCAGAAGGAGGAGCCGCCGGAAGGCGCTCATCGTCACTCACATCAGTAGACCCAGAGTCACGGAGACGAGACTTCAAGGCATTCTTGGAAGTGATCAAGCGAGTGACAACATCATGGTTGTGTGTGCAGTTGAAGGAGAACGCCTTCATCATGGCAGAGTGAGCCTTGCCGATAAAACGAGCAAAATGCCCAAAGGACCCTGAGCTGGCAATAATAGGGTGAGACCTAGCGGCAGACCTACGAGCAGGGGCAGACTTGGAGGAACCTTTTGGAGCAAAATTGTTGGCCATGTGAGGAGGAATAATCCACATCTCATGCACATGGGTGCGTACAGGGGAGAATGGAGCCACACTCTCAATAAGAGCCTAAATGAATGCAGCATGAGGAAAGGCACGCTTATACTGAAAGCTAGCAAGACGGATTTCATGCCATAGGAAATGAGGAACATTGATCTTGCCTTTGGGAGACTCATGGAGACAAGACATGAGATCAATGCAATAACTGTTGCAAGATCCCTTGTCACCCATCTTAGGATAGATGGTACGAACGATACATTGATAGATGATGTAGTAAGGAGATCTCCAAATAGAAACTTGATTCAGATCCTTCATCTTTTCCTCCTCAGTAAGTTCATCAAGCTCCTTTAGAAGATAGCCACAAGCCTCAACCGCTTTCGGTTTGCGATTTGGGTCATCTTTATGGATCTTGAATCCAGTGTCCGGAAACCCAAGAGCAGCGACAAATTGAGCATAAGTGGCAGTGAGCTCGGTGTCAGAGGTCATCCAGGTGGCGGTCTTGTTAGGAGCAAAGAAGCAGGTGGCATAAAACTGATGGATAGTAGCCTGATTAAAATCATGCTGAAATGCAAACGGAGCAGCAAGACCGGATGGCTCAATGGGCTCAATGGCACCCGGATACTTCATGGGATGTTTCCGAATATGAGCTAAGTCATTGAAGTGGTGTAGAGAGAGACCCTTTGGGAGGACAACAGAGGTGTAAATATCAGCCTGAACATTTGTGCTAAACCATTGATCCGGAGAGTCTTGAACCACCTTGAATTGATCAACATCGTGTTGGAACTTAAGATATGAAGGCTTGGGCACTTTGGTGAAATCCTTGAGGATACGCCCATGAAGTTGAGGAGGCTCAAGGGGTATGTGACGACCATCGGCATGCGGTTGATCGAGAGGAGGAGCAGGCATGTGAGTGGCCCTGCGAAAACCGTGTGGGCTGGACGAAACGTCACTTGCACACCATGCTCCTCCTCCTCCATCTCTTCTTCATAGTCAGAGCCCTCGAAAGAGGAGGACTCCGCGAACACATCATGTTTTCCAGCACGCTTGCGTGGACGCAACTCCTCCCGAGAGTCATCAGAACCACCACAACGAGAGGCTGAAACCAAGAGGAGAGGAACATGGACAAAACATAGTGAGCCCTTGGCACAAATGGAGACGGAGATGATGCAAATTGAAACCGAAAGGACATAAATTACCCCGGGCAGAGGTACCCCCGGCATCCTTGTGAGCGGTGTGCTTGATTTTCACCATCGTGGGACAAATCTCACCTGAGAGATTATCCAAGAGAGAAAGGGAATCACTACCGTCTGCACGAACGAGTGATGGGGACGAGAGAGAGTGATAATCCCCAAGTGTAGGGAATCGTCGTAGCAATTCCCGAAGGTGGAAGTGATAAGTATGGAGTGTCAAACCCACAAGGAGCTAAAGGTAAGATCAATATTCTCTCAAGTCCTATCTGCCACTGATACGACTCTACGTACACCGAATGTTTGCTTCCAACTAGAAACAAGAAATAAAACTACGTTGTGGGTATGAAGAGGATAACTTTTCATGATATCAGAGAGATAAATATAAAAGTAGGTGATGTTATCATAAAGTGTGGAATAATGATGGGTCGGTGTGCGAAATTATCCTAGGCAATTGTTAACAAGACCGGTAATCGTCATTGCAATTTCATATGAGGGAGAGGCATAAGCTAACATACTTTCTCTTCTTGGATCATATGCACTTATGATTGGAACTCTAGCAAGCATCCGCAACTACTAAAGATCATTAAGGTAAAACCCAACCATAGCATTAACATATCAAGTCCCCTTTATCCCATACGCAACAAACCCCTTACTCGAGTTTATGCTTCTGTCACTCAAGCAACCCACTATAAGCAAATCATGAACGTATTGCAACACCCTACAGCGGGAATCCCTCACGCCTGCGTGACACGGAGGGCACAATAGGACAACACCAAAATAAAACATACAACTCATACCAATCTAGATCATCAATCAACCCAAAGACAAAGGATATCTACTCAAAACATCATAGGATGGCAACACATCATTGGATCATAATATGTGGCATAAAGCACCATGTTCAAGTAGGGATTACAGTGGGGTGCGGGAGAGTGAACCGCGTAAAAGAGATGAGGATGGTGATGTTGATGAAGGCGATCACCGCGATGATGATTCCCCTCCCGATGGCACTCCGGCGCCACCGAGGGAGAGGAGGAGAGGTTCTCCCCCTTGTGCTTCCTCCTCCATGGCCTCCCCCTGGATGGGTCCTTGGCCTTCATGGCGATGATGGCCCCTCCGAGATCCTTCCCCATGGCCTCCGATGATGATGGCCCCCTCCGGCAGGGTGCCAGAGAGGGCCTAGATTGATTTATCGTGGCTACAGAGGCTTGCGGCGGTGGAACTCCCAATCTAGGTTATTTTCTGGAGGTTTGGGTATTTATAGAAGAGGTTGGCGTCGAGGATAAGTCAGGAGGCCCGACAGGGAGTCCACGAGGCATAGGGGCGCGCCCCCACCCTCGTGGAGCCCACGGGACTCCCCTTCGGTAGATTTTTTTTCGAGTATTTTTTATATTTTCCCAAAAAAATCTCTGTCGATTTTCAGCGCATTCCGAGAACTTCTATTTCTGCACAAAAACAACACCACTGTAGTTCTGCTGAAAACAGCGTCAGTCCGGGTTAGTTCTAATCAAATCATACCAAAATCATATAAAACTATTATAAACATGGCATGAATACTTCATAAATTATAGATACGTTGGAGTTGTATCAGCATCCCCAAGCTTAATTCCTACTCGTGCTCGAGTAGGTAAATGATAAAAGAAATAATTTATGAAGTGTGAATGCTAGCAAGTGCTTAATTTTGATCAATGATAGTTCCAATCACTTTTTCTAGCATCATTATATATCATAACAGTAGCTCAACTCATAAAACTTCTCATGATCAAGTAACAAGCTATTCACATGTTTAAGTATAGATCATAAACTTTCTTGAAAACTAACAAACCATGCTCTTAGTCATCAAACAATTGCAATTCGTCTTATTTTCGGGAAGGGTCTATATAAGAGCTTTGGTTCAGCAAGCTCCACATACTCAACTATCATTTAATCTTTCACAATTTCTAACACTCATGTGATATTTATGGGTTCAAAGTTTTAAGCGGACACAGAGAAAGATAGGGGCTTATAGTTTCGCCTCCCAACCTTTTACCTCAAGGGTAATGTCAACAATAATAATTTATGAAAACCTACATCCAACACAAAGTGCTTGCCAAAGGAAAAAGTGTAAAAAGGAAAGGTGATGATCACCATGACTCTTGTATAAGGGTAGAAGATAAAAGTAAAAGATAGGCCCTTCGCAGAGGGAAGCAGAGGTTGTCATGCGCTTTTATGGTTGGATGTACAAAATCTTAATGCAAAAGAACGTCACTTTATATTGCCGCTTGTGATAAAGACCTTTATTATGCAGTCCGTCGCTTTTATTTCTTCCCTATCACAAGTTCGTATAAAGATTATTTTATTCGCACTTATAGATCATACATATTTAAGGAGCAATTTTTATTGCATGCACATTGACAACTTACTTGAAGGATCTTACTCAATCCATAGTTAGGTATGGTGGACTCTCATCGCAAAACTGGCTTAAAGGGATATTTGGAATCACAAGTAGTATCTCTACTTGGTGCAAAGAATTTGGCTAGCATCAGAGGGAAAGGCAAGCTCAACATGTTGGATGATCCAAGACAATATAACGTTTTGAATATAGGAAAATATAACACATTAAGTTGTCTTCCTTGTCCAACATCATATTTTTAGCATGTCATATTTTAATGAGTGCTCACAATTACAAAATATGTCCAAGATAGTATATTTATATGTGAAATCTCTCTTCCTTTAATATTCTTTCATGAATTGTTCAAGTGACCAATTCTGCATTTCCTAACTTTCAATGAGTTTACTACCTATACTTATTATGTGTGAAGTCATTACTCCCCATGTTATAAGCATATGAAACATATAATAATTCAAATTTATGATATTCAATTCATTAAACCATTTACTCATAGGGTATACGTGAAGCACGTGAGTAAACGACAAACTACTCCAAAAAGATATAAGTGAAGAACACTGAGTAGTCAAATAATTAACTAGCCATGGGAGGATTCTTTTTCATTCTAGATTTCAGATCCAATGATTTTACTCAACCAGCAAGTAAAATTGAAAATACGCCCCAGCAAAAGACATGTCATGTGACGAATAAAAATATAACTCCGAGTAAGGTATACCGATAGTTTTGAAAACGAAGGAGGGGATGCCTTCCGGGGCATCCCCAAGCTTGGGCACTTGAGTCTTATTTGAATATTACCTTGGGTTGCCTTGGGCATCCCCAATCTTAGGGTCTTTCCACTCCTTATTCTCCTCATATCGATATCTCACTCAAAACTTGAAAACTTCAATCACACAAAACTTAACGGAACTTCGTGAGATGGGTTAGTATGATAAAGAGTAAATCATTCACTACGGTACTGTCAAAGACAAGATTCATAATTGTTCTCACATAATTCCTACTGTACCATATCATTTCTACAATTTATATTGAGCAATATAAGCCATAGAAACTAGAAAACAAGTAAACTATGCAATGAAAACAGAATATGTCAGAAACAGAACAGTCTGTAATGATCTGAACAGCAACCATACTTATGATACTCCAAACATTATGAAATAAACTGGTGGATATGAGTAATTTGTCTATTAATCTTCTGCAAAAATAATCAACTCAAAAGCACTCTTCTGTAAAAAATGACACCTAATCTCGTGAGCGCAAAGTTTCTGTTTTTTACAGCAAGATCACATTAACTTTCACCCAAGTCTTCCCAAAGGTATTACCTGGCACTTTATTGAAACAAAAGCTATAGTACATGATTACTACATTAGATTAATCATGTGAACACACAAAACAGTAAGGGTAAATATTGGGTTGTCTCCCAACAAGCGCTTTTCTTTAATGCCTTTTAGCTAGGCAGGATGATTTCAATGATGCTCACATAAAAGATAAGAATTAAAACATAAAGAGAGCATCATGAAGAATATGACTAGCACATTTAAATCTAACCCACTTCCTATGCCTAGGGATTTTTTGAGCTCACAATTTATAGGAACAAGAATCAACTAGCATAGGAAGGCAAAACAAGTATAACTTCGAAACTTTAAGCACATAGAGAGGAAACTTGATATTATTGAAACTCCTACAAGCATGTATTCCTCCCTTATAATAATTTTCAGTAGCATCATGAATTATTTCAAAAATATAACCATCACATAAAGCATTCTTTTCATGATCTACAAGCATAGAAATTTTTCTACTCTCCACATAAGCAAAATTCTTCTCACTCGGAATAGTGGGAGCAAACTCAACAAAATAACTATCATGTGAGGCATAATCCAATTAAAATCATGATGACAAGTTTCATGGTTAAAATTATTCTTTATAGGATACATGTCATCATAATAATCATCATAGATAGCAACTTTGTTCTCATAATCAATTGGAACCTCCTCCGAAATAGTGGAATCATTACTAACTAAAGTTGACACTCTTCCAAATCCACTTTCATAATTATCACACTAAGATTCAACACCCTCCAAAATAGTGGGATCACTAATTCCTAAAGTTTACACTATTCAAAACCCACTTTATATGATAGTGTCATTCATACTCCAAAAGATATAAGTGAAGTTCATGGGGCATTCTACAATTAATATAGACTAATCAATATCCAAGCTCAAAATATATAAGTGAAGCACACGAAGCGTTCTATAAAACCATACTCAAAAGATTTAAGTGAAGCAAAAAGAGCATTCTATAAAGTCATTGAAGGGCTATCTCATACTAGCATGGTTCCTAAAGAAAAAGAAAAACACAAAGGAGACAAATCATGTGAACAAAGCAAAAGCCGAGGTATACCGATAATTGTTGAAGAAGAAAGATGGGATGCCAACTGGGGCATCCCCAAGCTTAGATGCTTGAGTATTCTTGAAATATTTACTTGGGGTGCCTTTGTCATCCCCAAGCTTTAACTCTTGCCTCTCTTTATTCGCACCGGTAACTCCTTGTTCTTCAAACACTTCATTCACACAAAACTTAACAAAAACTTTGTGTGATCCTTTAGTATAATACAACAAATCACTACCTTAAGGTACTGTTGTAAACTCATTCCAATTTCATATTAGCAATTTATCTACTGTATGCCAACTTCACCATGGTTCATCCCCCCCGATACTACCCATGGATTCATCAAAATAAGCGAACAACACAAAGAAAAGAGAATTTGTCAAGAACATGACAGTCTGTAGTAATCCGGAAATTTAGTAAACTTCTGTAACTCCAAAATTCTAAATAAAATATGAAAATTTAAAAACTTTGTACAGAAGTAATGTACAAAAAGTTTCAGATCCATTTGACTTTCCAGTAAAAAAATGTAAATTCACGCGCTACAGCCAAAGTTTCTGTTTTTGTACTGCACATAGTAAACAAGCAATCTAATCATCCTAAAACCAAAGCTTGGCACATTGTTTTTATAATACAATGGATATATACAAAGGGGATAATTATTTTCAGAGAAACTTTCATGAAAAATTCTACATTGTTTCCATGAGCATGAACACAAGTGCTCAAGGTCGACCCTCACTTCTTCAATGCATAACTTCCCAATCACTTCTCTTTTTGAAAAAAAAAACTTTTTAGGCATATGAGGCAAGTGCATCTTTTTGTATTTTCATTTTTTTAATTTTTTTGTATGTTTCACCCAGAACTAAGCAAAACTAAAAGGGAAAACAAAAACTACTTAGTTAAGAAAGCAAACAAGCACACACGAGAATATCAACCCCATGCTATTGCTCCCCGGCAACGGCGCCAAAAAAGAGCTTGATAATCCCCTAGTGTAGGGAATCATCTAGCAATTCCCAAAGGTGGAAGTGATAAGTATGGAGTGTCGAACCCACAAGGAGCTAAAGGTAAGATCAATATTCTCTCAAGTCCTATCTGCCACTGATACGACTCTACGTACACCAAACGTTTGCTTCCAACTAGAAACGAGAAATAAAACTACGTTGTGGGTATGAAGAGGAAAACTTTGCATGATATCGGAGAGCTAAAATATAAAAGTAGGTGCTGTTATCATAAAGTTAGAATATATTACTAAATATTATAAATAGCGAGTGTGGAATAATGATGGGTCGGTGTACGGAATTATCCTAGGCAATTGTTAACAAGACCGGTAGTTGTCATTGCAATTTCATATGAGGGAGAGGCATAAGCTAACATACTTTCTCTTCTTTAATCATATGCACTTATGATTGGAACTCTAGCAAGCATCCTCAACTACTAAAGATCATTAAGGTAAAACCCAACCATAGCATTAACATATCAAGTCCCCTTTATCCCATACGCAACAAACCCCTTACTCGAGTTTATGCTTCTGTCACTCAAGCAACCCACTATAAGCAAATCATGAACGTATTGCAACACCCTACAGCGGGAATCCCTCACGCCTGCGTGACACGGAGGGCACAATAGGACAACACCAAAATAAAACATACAACTCATACCAATCTAGATCATCAATCAACCCAAAGACAACAGATATCTACTCAAAACATCATAGGATGGCAACACATCATTGGATCATAATATGTGGCATAAAGCACCATGTTCAAGTAGGGATTACAGCGGGGTGCGGGAGATTGGACCGCGTAAAAGAGATGAGTATGGTGATGATCATGGTGATGTTGATGAAGACGATCATCGCATCGATGATTCCCCTCCCGATGGAACTCCGGTGCCACCGATAGAGAGGAGGAGAGGTTCCCCCCCTTGGGCTTCCTCCTCCATGGCCACCCCCCCTGGATGGGGAGTGGTTCCCCCTCTAGTCCTTGGCCTTCATGGCGATGATGGCCCCTCCGAGATCCTTCCCCATGGCCTCCGGTGATGATGGCTCCCTCCAGCAGGGTGCCGGAGAGGGCCTAGATTGATTTCTCGGGGCTACAGAGGCTTGCAGCGCCGGAACACCCAATCTAGGTTATTTTCTGGAGGTTTGGGTATTTATAGAAGAGGTTAGAGTCGAGGACAAGTCAGGGGGCCCCACAGGGAGTCCACGAGGCACAAGGGTGCGCCCCAGGGAGGTGGGCGCGCCCCAAACTCATGGAGCCCACAGGACTCCCCTCCGGTAGATTTTTGTTCCAGTATTTTTTATATTTTCCCAAAAAAATCTCTGTTGAAAACAACACCATGGTAGTTCTACTGAAAACAATGTCAGTCCGAGTAGTTCTAATCAAATCATACCAAAATCATATAAAACTATTGTAAACATGGCATGAATACTTCATAAATTATAGATACGTTGGAGACGTATCAGTATCCCCAAGCTTAATTCCCACTCGTCCTCGAGTAGGTAAATGATAAAAGAAGTAATTTATGAAGTGTGAATGCTAGCAAGTGCTTAAGTTTGATCAATGATAGTTCCAGTCACTTTTTCTAGCATCATTATATATCATAATAGTATCTCAACTCATAAAACTTCTCATGATCGAGTAACAAGCTATTCACATGTTAAAGTATAGAACATAAACTTTCATGAAAACTAACAAACCATGCTCTTAGTCATCAAACAATTGCAATTCATCTTATTTTTTGGAAGGGTCTATGTAAGAGCTTTGGTTCAGAAAACTCCACATACTCAACTATCATTTAATCTTTCACAGTTGCTAACACTTATGTGATATTTATGGGTTCAAAGTTTTAATCGGACACAAAGATAGATATGGGCTTATAAACATGGCATGAATACTTCATAAATTGTAGAAAGTTGTCTTCCTTGTCCAACATCATCTTTTTAGCATGTCATATTTTAGTGAGTGCTCGCAATTACAAAACATGTCCAAGATAGTATATTTATATGTGAAATCTCTCTTCCTTTAATATTATGTCATGAATTGTTAAAGTGACCAATTCTGCGTTTGCTAACTTCCAATAAGTTTACTACCTATACTTATTATGTGTGAAGTCATTACTCCCCATGTTATAAGCATATGAAACATATAACAATTCAAATTTATGATATTCAATTCATTAAACCATTTACTTACAGGGTATACGTGAAGCACGTGAGTAAATGACAAACTACTCCAAAAAGATATAAGTGAAGAACACCGAGTAGTCAAATAATTAACTATCCATGGGAGGATTCTTTTTCATTCTAGATTTCAGATCCAATGATTTTATTCAAACAACAAGTAAAACTGAAAATACGCCCCAATCAAAACACATATCATGTGACGAATAAAAATATAGCTCCGAGTAAGGTATACCGATAGTTTTGGAGACGAAGGAGGGGATGCCTTCCGGGGCATCCCCAAGCTTGGGCGCTTGAGTCTTATTTGAATATTACCTTGGGTTGCCTTGGGCATCCCCAATCTTAGGGTCTTTCAACTCCTTTTCTCCTCATATCAATATCTCACTCAATACTTGAAAACTTCAATCACACAAAACTTAACGGAACTTCGTGAGATGGGTTAGTATGATAAAGAGTAAATCATTCACTTCGGTACTGTCAAAGAGAAGATTCATAATTGTTCTGACATAATGCCTACTGTACCATATCATTTCTACAATTTATATTGAGCAATATAAGCCATAGAAACTAGAAAACAAGCAAACTATGCAATGAAAACAGAATATGTCAGAAATAGAACAGTTTGTAATGATCTGAAAAACAACCATACTTCTGATACTCCAAACATTATGAAATAAATTGGTGGACGTGAGGAATTTGTCTATTAATCTTCTGCAAAAATAATCAACTCAAAATCACTCTTGTGTAAAAAATGACACCTAATCTCGTGAGCGTAAAGTTTCTGTTTTTTACAGCAAGATCACATTAACTTTCACCCAAGTCTCCTCAAAGGTATTACTTGGCACTTTATTGAAACAAAAGCTACAGTACATGATTACTACAGTAGATTAATCATGTGAACACACAAAAATAGTAAGGGTAAATATTGGGTTGTCTCCCAACAAGCGCTTTTCTTTAATGCCTTTTAGCTAGGCATGATGATTTCAATGATGCTCACATAAAAGATAAGAATTGAAACATAAAGAGAGCATCATGAAGAATATGACTAGCACATTTAAATCTAACCCACTTCCTATGCCTAGGTATTTTGTGAGCACACAATTTATAGGAACAAGAATCAACTAGCATAGGAAGACAAAACAAGTATAACTTCAAAACTTTAAGCACATAGAGAGGAAACTTGATATTATTGCAACTCATACAAGCATGTATTCCACCCTTATAATAATTTTCAGTAGCATCATGAATGATTTCAAAATTATAACCATCACATAAAGCATTCTTTTCATGATCTACAAGCATAGAAAATTTTCTACTCTCCACATGAGCAAAATTCTTCTCACTCGGAATAGTGGGACCAAACTCAACAAAATAACTGTCATGTGAGGCATAATCCAATTAAAATCATGAAGACAAGTTTCATGGTTAAAATTATTTTTTATAGCATACATGTCATCACAATAATCATCATAGATAGCAACCTTCTTCTCATAATCAATTGGAACCTCTTCCGAAATAGTGGAATCATTACTAACTAAAGTTGACACTCTTCCAAATCCATTTCATAATTATCACACTAAGATTCAACACCCTCCAAAATAGTGGGATCACTAATTCCTAAAGTTTACACTATTCCAAACCCACTTTAGATGATAGTATTATTCATACTCCAAAAGATATAAGTGAAGTTCATGGGGCATTCTACAATTAATATAGACTAATCAATATCCAAGCTCAAAATATATAAGTGAAGCACACAAAGCGTTCTATAAAACCATACTCAAAAGATTTAAGTGAAGCACAAAGAGCATTCTATAAAGTCATTGAATGGCTATCTCATACTAGCATGGTTCCTAAAGAATAAGAAAAACACAAAGGACACAAATCATGTGAACAAAACAAAAACTGAGGTATACCGATAATTGTTGAAGAAGAAAGATGGGATGCCAACCGGGGCATCCCCAAGCTTAGATGCTTGAGTATTCTTGAAATATTAACTTGGGGTGCCTTGGGAATCCTCAAGCTTGAACTCTTGCCTCTCTTTATTCTTCTCGCATCGGTAACTCCGCGTTCTTTGAACACTTCATTCACACAAAACTTAACAAAAACTTTGTGAGATCCTTTAGTATAATAAAGCAAATCACTACCTGAAGGTACTGTTGTAAACTCATTCCAATTTCATATTAGCACTTTATCTACTGTATTCCAACTTCACCATGGTTCATACCCCCCGATACTACCCATGGATTCATCAAAATAAGCGAACAACACAAAGGAAACAGAATCTGTCAGAAACAGGACAGTCTGTAGTAATTTGGAAATTTAGTAAACTTCTGTAACTCCAAAAATTATAAAAAATATATGAAAATTTAAACAAATTGTGCAGAATTAATTTGCAAAAATCTTCATACCCATTTGTATTTCCAGTAAAAAAATGTAAATTCACGCGCCACAGCCAAAGTTTCTGTTTTTGTATTGCACATAGTAAACAAGCAATCTAATCATCCTAAAACCAAAGCTTGGCACATTATTTTTATAATACAATGGATATATACAAAGGGGATAATTATTTTGAGGGAAAATTCCATGAAAAATTCTACATTGTTTCCATGAGCATTAACACAAGTTCTCAAGGTCGACCCTCACTTCTTCGATGCATAACTTTCCAATCACTTCTCTTTTTGAAAAAAAAACTTTTTAGGCATATGAGGCAAGTGCATCTTTTTGTATTTTAATTTTTTAATTTTTTTGTATGTTTCACCCACAAATAAGAAAACTAAAAGGGAAAACAAAAACTACTTAGTGAAGAAAGCAAACAAGCACACACGAGAATATCAACCCCACGCTATTGCTCCCGGTAACGGCGCTAGAAAAGAGCTTGATAATCCCCAAGTGCAGGGAATCATCGTAGCAATTCCCAAAGGTGGAAGTGATAATTATGGAGTGTCGAACCGACAAGGAGCTAAAGGTAAGATCAATATTCTCTCAAGTCATATCTGCCACTGATACGACTCTACATACACCAAACGTTTGCCTCCAACTAGAAACAAGAAATAAAACTACATTGTGGGTATGGAGAGGATAACTTTGCATGATATCGGAGGGCTAAAATATAAAAGTAGGTGATGTTATCATAAAGTTAAAATATATTACTAAATTTTATAAATAGCTAGTGTGGAATAATGATGGGTCGGTGTGCGGAATTATCCTAGGCAATTGTTAACAAGACCGGTAGTCATCATTGCAATTTCATATTAGGGAGAGGCATAAGCTAACATAATTTCTTTTATTGGATCATATGCACTTATGATTGGAAATAAAGAAAGCATCCACAACTACTAAAGATCATTAAGGTAAAACCCAACCATAGCATTAACATATCAAGTCCCCTTTATCCCATACACAACAACCCCCTTACTCGGGTTTATGCTTCTGTCACTCAAGAGACCCACTATAAGCGAACCATGAACGTATTGCAACACCCTACAGCAGGAATCCCTCATGATTGCGCGGCACGGAGGGCACAATAGGACAACACCAAAATACAACATACAACTCATACCAATCTAGATCATCAATCAACCCAAAGACAAAGGATATCTAGTCAAAACGTCATAGGATGGCAACACATCATTGGATCATAATATGTGGCATAAACCACCATGTTCAAGTAGGTATTACAGCGGGGTGTGGTCAATGGACCACGTAAAAGAGATGAGGATGGTGATGATGATGTTGATGTTGATGAAGACGATCACCGCGGCGATGATTTCCCTCCCGATGGCACTCCGGCGCCACCGAGAGAGAGGAGGAGAGGTTCTCCCCCTTGTGCTTCCTCCTCCATGGCATCCCCCTAGATGGGGAGAGGCCCCCCCTCTGGTTCTTGGCCTTCATGGTGATGATGGCCCCTCCGAGATCCTTCCCCATGGCCTCTGGTGATGATGGCCCCCTCCGGCAGGGTGCCAGAGAGGGCCTAGATTGATTTCTCATGGCTACAAAGGCTTGCGGTGGCGGAACTCCCGTTCTAGGTTATTTTCTGGAGGTTTGGGAATTTATAGAAGAGGTTGGCATCAAGGACAAGTCAGGGGGCCCCACAGGGAGTCCACAAGGCACAGGGGCGTGCCCAGGGGGTGGGCGCCCCCCCACCCTCGAGGAGCCCACGGGACTCCCCACCGGTAGATTTTTGTTTTAGTATTTTTTATATTTTCCCGAAAATATCTCTACTGATTTTCTGTGCATTCCGAGAACTTGTATTTTTGCACAAACACAACACCATGGTAGTTCTGCTAAAAACAACGTCAATCCGGGTTAGTTCTAATCAAATCATACCAAAATCATATAAAACTATTGTAAACATGGCATGAATACTTCATAAATTATAGATATGTTGGAGATGTATCAGAGAGAACCGAGGAACAAAGCAGTAGGAAGTACCAGATCAGGAAGAGGGGCGACAGAGTGGAGGGGAGGGCGCAGCGAAGTAGCTCCCCCAGGTGACGGTGAGGGAAAGATCGCCCTCCAGGCGGCGCGACGGCGTACTCAGTCACGGGGAGGGGAAAAATAGGATAGGGCAACTGAACAGCCCGACCCCGAAGTATTTATGTGAACTGCAAACTACATCAGACGACCGACCGCGGTCGAACGTCCAGGCACTGGTGGACATGCCAGGCAACGGACGGTGGGAGAACCTCGGTGGTCCGAGACCTGGGGAGTTATTTGGGTGGTGCACGATTTCTGCACAGGCAACTAGACAGCCGAGTGATGCTGGACGACCGGAAGCTGTGAGTCATCGGACGTCCGAGAACCGTCGGAGGACCGGTGGCAAAAGTTTTGACAGATAGCACACGAAATATCTAGAGGATCCAAAATACAAGAATGGGTATATGACAAAATACTATGGGCAATCAGACATGTAAGATACCACATGGTGAGCAACTAGACACACATGATAAGAACCCCAAACATGATTGGACATCCTCTCTTTTGAGGAGAGTCGGTGGCCAATAGGCCACCATGTATGAGTATAAGTGTCGTGATGCCGCGAAGGTAGTGTACTTGAGCTCAATAACACTACTTAATCATTTAAAGTACCATAGTCTGAAGAACATGGTAACTTTGAGAGTGTTTGTTTTATTTATGCATTATATAGGGTGAGAGTACTCATGAGTTGAGTGTCTCCCGCTAAACATATGCCTACATCTACACAAGACATGAAGTGAATGCATGGATGGGTACTAGATTTCACATAATGTTGTCAAGCTCCAAGATACCAAGTTCACGCCTAAGTTGACAAAATCTTGCTTCATCCAATGGCTTGGTATGTCACCCTTTTCCACATGATCTCTCAAGAAATGGTACCTAATATCAATGTGCTTGGTGCAGGTATGATTTTGGGATTATCAGCAATATTGATGGCACTTTCATTATCACGTAGAAGAGGCACATGTCCATAGGTGATACCGTAATCCTTCAAAGTTTGCCTCATCCATAGTAATTGAGTTGCACAACTGGCAGTTCCAATGTATTCGGCTTCGGCAGTGGAGAGGGCAACATAATTTTGTTTCTTCGAAGACCAAGAAATTGACATGCATCGGAGGTGGACTTACGATCCACTTTGTCTCCAGCCCAATCCGCATCTGTGTACCCAATGAGATCAAACTTAGCATCCTTGTGGTACCATAGACCCAACTTTGGGGTGTGAACAAGGTATCTAAGAATATGCTTAACCGCCTTATGATGACTTTCCCTAGGGGAAGCTTGAAATCTAGCACACATGCATACACTGAACATGATGTCTGGTCTAGATGCACAAAGATAAAGCAATGAACCAATCATAGAGCGGTAAGTAGATGGGTCGAAATGGATACCGTTTGTGTCTTCAGTGAGTACAATTTTGGTTTGCATGGGTGTCTTACATGGACTAGCATCTCACATGCCAAACTTCTCGAGAATATCCTTGAGGTACTTTGCTTGAGACAAGAATATTCCTTCTTGAAACTGTTGAATTTGGAATCCGAGAAAAACTTCCAATCCGCATTGAGTGACATCTCAAAGTTCTTGGTCATGGAAGCCGCAAACTTCTTGCACAAATGAATGTTAGGAGAACCAAAATGATATCATCTACATAGATTTGGCATAAGATCAAATCACCCTTGTCCCTCTTAGTAAAAAGAGTGGGATCGATCACCCCTCTCACAAAACCATCATCGAGTAAAAACTTCTTAAGATGATCATACCAAGCACGAGGTGTTTGTTTGAGGCCATACAAAGCCTTATAAAGTTTATACACATAGTCTTTGTGATCGGGATCAATGAACCCAGGTGGTTGTGATACATATACTTCTTCTTGTAGAAGGTCGTTAAGGAAAGCACTCTTCACATCCATTTGATGTAATGTAAAACCATTGAAAGCAGCATAAGCAAGTAAGATGCGAATAGATTCAAGACGAGCAATAGGAGCAAAGGTCTCACCAAAGTCAAAACCTTCAACTTGTGAGTACCCTTGTGCAACTAACCTTGCCTTGTTGCGGATGATTACACCATTCTCATCTTGCTTATTCTTGAAAATCCATTTTGTTCCAATGACATTGTGTTCCATAGTTGGCCTCTTGACTAATGACCACACTTGGTTGCATTCAAGGCTGTTCAACTCATCTTGCATAGCAATGAGCCAATCGTTGTCCGTCAATGCTTCTTGTACCTTGAGAGGCTCAACACTAGACACAAACGATAAGTGAGCACAAAAGTTTGTTAATTGTTTACGAGTGACTCTACCTTCTGATATGCCGGTGAGAATTTTATCAACATCAACACGACCGACCACATGGGGCATGATGGAGGTTAGGGTTTCACGACGTTCAACTTCATGTCCATCATCCACATCCTCAACATATGGATCATTAATGTGTGGTGGAAGATCTTCTTCTTCATATTGCATTTGTTGAGGTTCATCATCAATGATTGCACTTCCTTATTCTTGCACTAGGCGATGATCTTGCTCATGGAGATGATCATGATGAGGGACTTGATCATCTTCTTGTTCTTGAACCATGGGCATTGGTTGAACAATAGGAGCTTGTGATGGTATGGGTGTTGAAGTGGTTTGATGATGTGCGAAACTTCCATCTTCTTCTTCTTCATCATCATGAGGTTCTTGTTCCATGGGAAGAAGAGCACCAACACCCATGGACAAAATATCTTGAGACGAATCTTCTTCACCTACATCACTTAGATCAACTTGCTCCCCATGGGGGCCATTAAATTCATCAAACACCACGTCACAAGTTTCTACAACACATCCATTGGATTTGTTGTATACTCTATAGGCATGAGAGTTTGATCCATAACCAACAAATATGCCCTCAGTTGTTTTGGATTGAAATTTTCCTAACCGTTCTATTTTTTTGAGGATGAAACATTTGCACCCAAATACATGAAAATACTTGACATTTGGCTTGTTCCGGTTAGGAGCTCATATGGAGTCTTTTCCAATATTTTGCGAAGAAAGAGCCGGTTTGATGCATGGCATGCGGTGTTGACAGCCTCGGCCCAAAAACTATGTGGCGACTTGTATTCATCCAACATGGACCTTGCCATCTCCACAAGTGTGCAATTCTTCCTTTCTGCAACACCATTTTGTTGTGGCGTGTATGGTGCGGAATATTGATGCTCAATCCCTTCATCACTAAGAAATCCTTCCAAAGTGTAGTTCTTGAACTCGGAGCCATTATCACTTCTTATTGCCAAGATTTGTTTGTCAAACTTGCATTGTGTTTGTTGGCAAAATCAATGAAGGTGATCATCGTCTCATCCTTGGACTTGAGGAAAAACACCCATGTATATCTTGAGTAATCATCAACAATGACAAGTCCATACTTTTTCCCACCAAGACTATCCCATGAAGGAGGCCCAAAAAGATCCACATGAAGGAGCTCCAAAGGCCTTGAAGTAGACACAATATTCTTGGGTGGGTGCTGCTTTGATTGATGTTGCATCCCGGCTATGCGTGCACTACACACACGATCTTTCTCAAAAGAGACATTGGTTAGTCCAAGGATGTGATTACCCTTTAAAAGATCTTGAAGATTTCTCATGCCGACATGGCTAGCCGGCGATGCCATAGCCACCCCTTGTCGGCATTGGCCATTAGTCAAGTTGCCTTTTTCGAGAAATCAACCATGTAAAGGTTGCCATACAACTCTCCAACAAAGGCCACTTCGAGAGTATCTCTCTTAAAGTCCTTCACATCCGTTAGTCCAAAGAGTGTATCATAACCAATAGAAGCCAATTGACGAACAGAAAGCAAATGGTATTTAAGGGATTGGACAAGCATGCCATTTGCAAGAGACATGTCATTTGTGATAGCCACCTTGCCCAACCCGAGTACATGTCCTTTTGATCCTCCACCAAACATAATGCTCATAAATGTATTAATAGCTTCCATGAAATCATAGAGCAATTTGCTATCTCCGGTCATATGATTGGTACATCCACTATCGTTCACCTATTTTACTCCACCAGAGAAAGCAACCTACACACAATTATGACTTGGTTAGAGGCACCCATTTTGCAATGGGACCTCTCAAGTTAGTCACAAGGGTCTTAGGGACCCAAATAGCATAAAAACAGAATGCATTTCGAGGACCAACAAATTTTGCATAAACTTATCCATCCTTAGTTTTATGGAGTACATAGGATGGAGGCATGAACTCTTTTGGCTTGTTGAGAGTGGGCATGCCCCTTGTGGCCTTCCCAATCACAACCTTACCTTTCTTCTTGTGCCCTTCACATACAAATGTTTCTTTTAGAGGAGTGGTGCACCTTTGAGAAGACGTCTTATTCTTGCTTGTGCTTGGGTCAAACCCGAGCCCCTCTTTGGCAAACACCTCATTGTGTTGGCTCAATACCTCATTAAGGTTCTTTTGTGCTTGAGCACATGTCATGAGACCTTTCTCGAGTTGAGCCTTGAGAAAATGATTCTCCTCAAGAATAGATGCTAGGTCACTACTAGAGTTAGTAGTACAAGCATAAACATTGATAATATGAGAAGAGTAAGCCTTAACTAGAGTTTCAAGATAAGTAAGCTTGAGTGTCTCAAAACTCTTTGTAAGAAGGGTGAGCTCTTCTTCCTTAGTCTTGAGGGACACAGATAGAATCTCACAATCCTTAGAGAGAGAAACATGAGACTTCACAAGCTTACTTTTATCATTCATCAACTCTTCACAAGAGTCCTTAGACTTTTTCAAGGAGGCAAGATCTTTAGCATGAACATCAATGTTTGCACCAATTTTCAAGCATAGTTCATCATTTTGTGCTTCCTCATATTGGACTTTTCGCTCAAGGATTTCATATTTTTCCTTTTCCTCGGTTACAAGGGTTTCGAGTTCCTTAATGGTGATGGTGTGCTTACCCACATCTCCATAAGCATACGAAACATAGTGAGCTTATTTCCTTTGAGGGAGCACATGACCTTATTTAATTTTGCAAACACGGGGTCATCTATATCATTATCATCATAATTATCCTCCGCATCAAGATACTCATCACTAGGAGTAGAAGGAGTGAAAAGAGGAGGGTTTGATCGTGGCGTTACCTTGACCTTTTGAAGAGAGCTTTGGTCCTCTCCATCTTCTACCACAGCCTTTGCCATTAGGCACTTGTGAGCATTGCCCTTGTAGTCTTCCATATAGTTGTAGGTGACAACATCACTACTCTTGTTGACTAGCGTCAAAGTGTTTTCAGAATCTTGAGCAACTCCGGCAACACCACTAACATCATCCGGATCGGATTCTTCATGAGCAACCATTGTTTTCCCATCTCTCTTCTTGAGCTTGGAGTTCAAAGGATTTGGCAACTCCTTGGGAAAGGTCTTGGGTCTTGGTTTACCTTCTCTCTTCTCATAAGGGCACTCGTTGGAGAAGTGGTTGGTTTCTTCACAGTTGTAGCACTTTCTCACTTTCTTATCTGGAATCTTCCCTTGAATTTTCCCATGCTAAACTTCTTGACAAAGAGAGCAATGTCTTCATATGAAGGGCTCTCATTAGAGTCAATCTCATCACCATCTTCTTCATCATCATCATATTCTTCTTCACTTTGCTCTTCTTCACATACATGATTGGCCTTCAATGCAAGATTGATCTTTGATGTTGGGGTACCGTGCATGGCAAGATGTTTTGTGGCATTTACCCGTGATTCTTCAAATAGTTTGAACGTGGACATGATGTCATCCGGGGTCATTTCCTTGAATCCATGGTGTTGTATTGTGTCCCACACCATTTGGTGATGATATGGAGCAAGAGCAAGAAGCAAATTGTCCATGAGAAATCGCTTAGTCAAGTTGAATCCATCTTGTGTCTTGTCACAATCACAAGACTCAATGTCAGCGGTGAGAGTCATGAGACGCTCAAGGAGCTGCGTGGGGGATTCACCTTTCTCCATACAAAAGTTTTGCAATTGACCCTTGGCAATTTCATATTGAGCAAGTCGGAGAGTGGAGGTACCGGTCTTGGTCCTCACAATGCTATCCCATAATCCCTTGGCACTTGTGATGTGTATGTATGGTCTCCTTTGCTTGGCAGTCATACCTCTCCTTATGCACATGATTGCGGTGTCGTTGAGATGCTTGTCATATACTTCTCTTGGTGTAAGATTCTTCGGGTCTACAGCTTGATAACCATACTCCAAGATCTCCAACATCTCATCATTTCCATATCGAAAATGATCCTGTAGAGCAACTCTCCACAAAGCATAATCAGTTGTGTCATCATGTAAAGGAGGTTTGCCTTGAGGGTTATACTTTGGTTTCTCTACTTGTGGTCTTGCATAAAGCCAGGGAACATTGGAGTGTTCATTACTAGGATGTTGTCGGCCAAGTGAAGGAGTAGGCACAGTTGGCCTCGAGGCCGCACCACCAGAAAGTGGTGCAAGCATCATGGTCAATGTGGCTAGTCTCTTTTGGATCAAGGCCTCAAGAGAAGCATCATGATCCTCCTTTTTCTTAGCAAGCACCCATTCCAGATCCTCATAAGTGAAGGACTTGTCTTCCGTGGAAGCTGCGCCCTTATCCTCTGGATCTGCAACAAGGGGAGTCCCATCAGGGTTCATCTCGCTCTAGGGTGGTTAAGCCACAAGAATAGAGCACGAGGCTCTGATACCAATTGAAAGGATCGAGATGGACCTAGAGGGGGGTGAATAGGTACAATTAAATTTTTTAACTATCACTTAGCAATTTTAGGCAATAAAGCGTAATATGAAAGTGAGCCTAGCAATTGCAATTATGATGCTAAGAGCTAAGCAAGGTAAACAAGTAACACAAGTATGTGAGTAAGCAAACACAATATGATCCTTGGGGTGATCTCCAAACTAAGGGAGTCCTGGATTAAGGGGTCCTCGGATGGCCGTACTATTAACATGGGCCAGACTGTTGGGCTATGGAGATACAAGATAGAAGACTTCCTCCCGTGTCCGGATGTGACTCTTCTTGGCGTGGAAAGCAAGCTTGGCGATCCAGATATGTAGATTCTTTTCTCTGTAACTGACTTTGTACAACCCTAGTCCCCTCCGGTGTCTATATAAACCGGAGGGCTTAGTCTATAGAGGCAATCATAATCATACATGCTAGACTTCTAGGGTTTTAGTCATTACAATCTCACGGTAGATCAATTCTTGTAATACTCATATTCATCAAGATCAATCAAGCAGGAAGTAGGGTATTACCTCCATAGAGAGGGCCCAAACCTGGGTAAACATCGTGTCCCCCGCCTCCTGTTACCGTTAGCCTTAGACGCACAGTTCGGGACCCCCTACCCGAGATCCACCGGTTTTGACACCTACATTGGTGCTTTCATTGAGAGTTCCGCTGCGTCGTCACCAAAAGGTTTGATGGCTCCGTCAATCATCTACAACAATGCAGTCCAGGGGGAGGTTTTCCTCCCCAGACAGATCTTCGTATTCGGCGGCTTCGTACTGTGGGACAACTACCTTGGCCATCTGGAGCAGATCGACAGCTACGCCCCTGGCCATCGGGTCAGATTTGGAAGCTTGAATTATGTGGATGATATCCGCGGAGACTTGATCTTCGACGGATTCGAGCCCATCATGGCCGCTCCCTGCCACCATGATGAACATGACCTAAATCTGTCATGAGACCGTGCTCAAGAGATAGCACCTATAACCGCTCTGGCCCTAGATCTGGAGTAGATTGCGCCATGCGAGGACGAGATGCTCAACCCCGCCACGGAAGCCGCAGACTCAGCGGTGTTGGAGCCGCACAAAGATCCAACCTCGAGCGAGGCCTGTGTCATCAGAACCTCAAATTCGTCTCCGGTCATAAGTTCCGAACCGCGTGCATCCGCGCCCATTGAACCTGATCAGGCGCCGATCGTTGAGTTCAGCTCCGTGGACATCTTTCGGCACCCACCTTTAGGTTATGTGCTAAACTCACTAAAAGCCCTCTCCTTGTCAGTAGACTCTCAGTCGAACTATATCCGCCTTGAATTGTAAGCTGACGACGGAGAATTTCGCTTCCCACCCACCACCCACTTCATAGCCACTGTCGAGGACTTAACCGACATGCTTGATTACGACTCCAAAGACATCGACGGTATGGACGACGATGTCGGGGAGGAACAGGCACAGAAACCACCGCTTACAGGGCGCTGGACAACCACCTCCTCGTATGACGTATACATGGTGGACACACCCAAAGAGAACAATAGCGATAATGAGAAGGATCTAGTCGAGGATAAACCTCTTGAGATACAACCAAAACGGTGACATCAGCGGCGCCGCTCTAAACCACACCGTGGAAAAAGCAACAATATCAGCACAGGAGAAAATAATACTTCGGACGATGCCGAAGACAATGAAGACCCCATTGAGCCAACCTCCGAACATGACAAATGGGAAGATGGGCGAGTTAGCCCTGATGAACAGTCCATGAATGAAGACTCGGAGGATAGCAACTACCTTCCACTCTCCGAGGACGAGGTGAGCCTCGGTGACGAAGACTTTATCGTGCCTGAGGAGCCCGTCGATCAGGAGCGCTTCAAGCGTCGGCTAATAGCCACTTCAAGGAGCCTGAAAAAGAAGAAGCAGCAGCTTCAAGCTGTTCAAGATCTGCTCAACGATAGATGGACTAATTGAGGGAGTCCAGGATTAGGGGGTCCTCAGACAGCCGGACTATGTACTTGTGTCGGACTGTTGGACTATGAAGATACAAGATTGAAGACTCCGTCCCGTGTCCAGGTGGGACTCTCCTTTGAGTGGAAGGCAAGCTTGGCAATTTGGATATGAAGATCTCCTTCTCTGTAACCGACTCTGTGTAACCCTAGCCCCCTCCGGTGTCTATATAAACCGGAGGGTTTAGTTCGTAGGACGAGAACAATCAGAATCATAGGCTAGCTTCTAGGGTTTAGCCTCTATGATCTCGTGGTAGATCAACTCTTGTAATACTCATATCATCAAGATCAATCAAGCAGGAAGTAGGGTATTACCTCCATAGAGAGGGTCCGAACCAGGGTAAACATTGTGTCCCCCGCCTCCTGTTACCATTGGCCTTAGACGCATAGTTCAGGACCGTCTACCCGAGATCCGTCGGTTTTGACACCGACATTTTGCTTTCATTGAGAGTTCCACTGTGTCGTCGCGGTAAGGCTTGATGGCTCCTTCAATCATCTACAACGATGCGATCCAGGGTGAGGTTTTCCTCCCCGGATAGATTTTCATATTCGGCGGCTTCGCACTGCGGGCCAACTCGCTTGGCCATCTGGAGCAGATCGATAGCTATGCCCCTGGTCATCAGGTTAGGTTTGGAAGCCTGAACTACACCGCTGCTACGTCTTGAGCTTGCGTTGGTTTTCCTTGAAGAGGAAATGTAACATCCCAAATTTTCAATTTGGAATGTTATACATTAGATCATCATTGCATATCATATTTTATTTCATTTTGGCTTGATCCTAGAAATTCTACGCAACTCAAGGACCCACGTAGAGAGTTGGGGATTTCATTATTTTCATATTTGAGTTTTCTCAAATTTTGAAAATAGGATCATTTGATTTTAATTATCATATCTTCGAATATTTCTATTATAAAAATAAGAGAGATGGAATAAAATGACTTTCCAAAAATAAAGAAATATTGGGGATTTAATAATAAAATCAAATAGGATTTTATTTCGGAGTTTATCGCTATTTTATTTGAATTAGGACAAATGTGCGTTTTTCCAAATTGCAATTTAGGCCCAAATAAATGTTCATCTTGTCCGGCTTATTTTTGAAGGACGGGGAAAATTTATTTCGGGATTTTTGGAGCCCGTTTAGTATTTCTTTTCTTTCTTTTTCTGCATCTTGGAATTGTTTTAAAAAAAGGAAACCGACTTCGGTCCGTACCCGAGCGGGACTCTTCGGGCCGGCCCTTATAAGCCGTCACCCCCGGCACCCCCAGCCCACCCAGCCACCCCGCCCCGAAACCCTAACCCTAGCACCGCCGCCGCTGTCGCAGCCGCCGCCGGTTGCCGCT